>NW_024539708.1:0-72591 GCF_016647785.1 Suillus fuscotomentosus
TGTCAATCTGACGAACACCGCCTTACACAAGGTCCTCGTGAACAGCAAGCTGCCGGCATGCTCATTCAGAATCGGACAAATAGCGGGAGGACCTCCACGAGGAGCTTGGTCGACCACGGACTGGCTGCCGATCATCGTCAAGTCGAGTGTGAGTTTGGGTGTATTCCCGGAAGCTCAAGGGGTAGGTGTGATTCAGCGCGGAGTATTCACCAATAACACGGACGATTTAGCTCCTATCGTGGATCCCTACTCATGCCGTATCAAATGCTATTCTTGATGTAGCTTTCGCAAAAGAAGAGCCTCCCGTGGCGGTTAATCTGGTGCATCCGAGACCGGTAGCGTGGGGGACGCTGATGCGACCTGTTGCGGACGCCATCTCTGAGCGCAAGATAACAAGCGCCCCACTGCCTCTCGTCCCATTCTCGGAGTGGTTCGAAAAGGTCGAATCGAGTGCCAAGAATGCAAGCGAGGCGAACATCAAAACGCGTCGTAAGTGCGTTTCATTTTCTGACTGAATATTCTCTCACTTGGTCTTCCATTCTAGCCGGCTATCATCTTCTCAACTTATGCGTCGATTCTCGATCAGATATCGCGACCAGAGCGTCTGGGAAATGCACTTAGAAGTAGGTGGACCTTACCCTCGTTTGCGACTGTTGTGGCCAGCGCGTCAGTCCAACGGTGGAAAGAGTTGGAGCCTCTGTCGTCGGCGACTGCACGCAATGGGTGGACTATTGGGAGGCAGTGGGAATGTTTCGATGAATAATTACTTAAAGTTGGGATTTGGTGGATTTATCATGTACTAATACCTGTGGAGACTCCACAGCGTCGTTTGAATGTTGCTCTTTCCGGTCAGTTAATCATCCTACCTTAAAAATCGATATAGGCTAGTATCATACAAACGTAGTCAATTACCCCGATGGCATATCAACAAGCAAAAAAGATATTTTGAAGCTAAAAAAAACAAGCTACCGTCCACCCTCTAATACAACAATCACGCTCCTTCAACTCTTCTGATCATCCTCCTATCCCGCTCTCCAACTACAGTCAGCACTCCCTCATTCTCCATGCTTTGATAACTTCAGAAAACTCAGCAGTATCAACACGGATACTGCTCTGCTCTGCAAGGCGTTTCATGGCCTCGCCCCATTTCAAACCCTTGCCCTTTCCAGCGCCACTATCAAGCATCGTTAGCAACTCTCTGCGCATGTCATCCCGCATCTTGCGTTGTCCAACACCAGTACCGGTGTTCAGCAAACCCATATCGATCTTGCCAGTCCGGGGATCCATAGCACTGGTGCGGATGGCCTCTCGCATGAGACGGCATGCCTCTTGTACATCCTGCAACTCGACGTGCGCAGCAAAACGCATACGGGCGTGAGCCTCGGAAAGGCGGATCATACTTTCGAGCTGGCGGGTTGTAGCTGTGATGCGCTTTTCAGACGAGCGGGGGTCTGAGGCGCCGATGGAGCGCAAGGAGACGTAAGAAGCGACGAGCTCGTCGCCTGCTCAGACTCAGGCGGGGTGAATGTTCGTGCGCGCATAGTCGATGTACGCGGAGAGCTCGTCAAGGGGCTAAAACAGGGTGAGCTCAGTACGTGAAAGGAGTGATGCAGACACACTAAAACATCGAGCCGCCAGTGTCTGGTGCATCTTCGAGTACAGCCCAACTAGATGTTGGGCAAGCTTTCGTGTCGAGAGTTTCGTCTACTTGATCGAGTACCAAATACAGCAGATCGAACGGGAGATTAGCGTAGGAGGGAGGTCGATGTTGCGCGTGATAGGGATGGTCGACGTTTGTCTTTGTATTCGCAGGGTTCGCAGCCGCGACGAATAGACGTACGGGGCGTTGAGGTGGTAATGATGCCCGTTTAAGCTATTGACACAGGTTTGTTGTTCCTGATGAGCATATTTCAATAATATTGAAAGGAAATCTCTCTGATGTGCCTGACCATCACTTCATGGAAGGACGCTACGGGTCGCATCGGACACTTGTCAAACTCATCAATACAGCAGACGCCGCCCGTCACTCAACACTAAAGGCACCAACTGCATATCCGTGAGCAACAATAATCCAAGATGACGGTAAATAGATTCCTTACCTCTCAAGGACAAGCTGCTTGGAATCAGTGTCCCTGTCATACAGTATGGCGGTCAACCCACTGCCGAAGGAGCCTTTTACACAGATGCATAGACTCACGAGAGAGCAATTTTGTGGACGTACTAACAACGAGCTATGTAGCTTCACAAATGCAGAGAGGACTGTTATACCGTAGAATTTGTGATTACTGGTACCGGGGTCACCGACCAAAAGCACGTTGATGTCCCCACGGTAGCGAGGTCCGCCTCCGCCGCCACCTCTTGCAATGCTTTTGTGGTACCACCAAAGAGCTGAAGGAGTATACCTTTCTTCACGTCGTCCATTTCCCATATCGACGGTGCGAGGGAACGAGCAAGGATATCATAGAGATCATGCCGCCTGCTGATGTCGATTAGTTTCGCCTCAAGTTCGGCTTTGCGTGTTAGCCCCCCTTGGGCAATTTGCTCTTCCAGTTCTTGATCATCGGCACTATCACCAACACCGCCTATACCAGGGACCTTGTCGCCACCCGCAGGACGTGTACTGCGATCGAGGCCTAGAGTACCACCCGTACCAAGCCGGACATGAACGACATCGAGGTAGGTCTTGAATAAACTTTTCATTGTCCTTTGACGAGGGTTCACTCTGACAGGGACGCTGCGGTAGATGCCAGTGACAACAACCCTGTCGCCCGGTTTGCACACATCAACGAGCTCATCGTATACGCTTAGTGACACTGTGTGTGGCGTCTGGCCATCGGGTACGGCATCGGGAGTCTCCTGCAGCCGGATGACCTGCCTGTCTGCAAATTCACAGCGATTGTGCACGAGAGACATCGTCCCAACGCTTCCACAGACATCCCTTGGGCACCGAGCTGGCTCCTCGATCTTGCCACGGTCGATTTCGACTTGAACAGTATGAGCACATGTGAGGCAGCGGAAGAACGCGACCTTCATGTCTGGAATCACAGGCGTAGCGCGAATGACCAAGCCTTTTATAGAGATGAGTTTATCGGTATCTAGAGCACGTTAGGATGATGGAAGAAAGTTTGAACTTTTGAACGTCATACCAGATGGGTTGAGTTCACGCATGTTCACGGCTGTCAACCCGAACGGACGGACTTTGTAGACTTTACCCATGATGTCGGCGATCTCTTCGTCGCCTTGGTCACCCTGCATCCCGTCCATGCCAGCTTGTTGATCTTCATCTGCAAGTTCGAGCATGAGGTCCTTGAGGATTTGATCCATCGCAGGTACTACTTCCTGCGGGTATTTCTGGAGTTGGGCAAAAAGCTTTTTACATGGCGGATAGGAAAGCAAGTTGATCATGTCGAGGTTGAGATTTGTTTCACCAGTCTGGCGGATACGACGCATGTATGTCTCATATAGTACGACTTCGCCTTCGTCTGGGGTGGCAAATGCTCGAGTGCGAAGGTTCTCCTGACGATCGTGAATAGAACGATATTTGGGTTTGAAACCGCGCAAAAAGTCGCGGAAGAGCTTCATCGTCTCCGCCAAGTTCACGGTAGTTCCCCAGATAGCGCGGATTTCATCGGGCTCATCTGAGGGCGCAGCAGGTGCTGAGAGATGCGGTACAGATGATGCAGGTATGGAGAGGTGCGTTCCATCTGAGTTGAGGTTATCACTGAGATCGTTGTTATATTCGCCACGCCTTGATGGCCGTGCGGTCGGTGTTAGAGAAAGGGAAGAGTGAATGTCCCCGCGACGGTTCTTGACAGGCGTAGCAAAAGCAGCGGCTGGACTCCTGACATATCATTGATAAATGGAAAAAGATCCCAACGAAAGCAACTCACGAAGGAAAGGCAAGAGGCTCAGAGTCTGGAAAGGCTGGATCAGAGTCGATCGCGACCCTCCTCCGAGGAGTCTTAGTGGGCGAAGAACTGGGGAATGCGAGAGGGGAGCTTCCGGCTAGCATAAAATATAAATGGCAGTTAGTTGTACATTAAGCAAGCACTCACGAGCAAAAAGTGGTGTTCGTGGTGCTCGCCGAGGAGTGCTCATCCCAAGCGCCCGTCTGGCGGCGATACCACTCATAGGCGTAGCTGTTACGCTGTTGGCATATCTTTGACGCGCAGGAGTGCCTGCAGCAGAAGGTGTTCCCGGTAGAAAAAGACGCTGGGGTGGAGGAGCTATGGATAGTGATTGATCGATGGTGCCATCCTGAGGCCCATCCATTTCGATGTCGTCGATGTCCGACGTTGGAAAATCAACTCTTGGAGGAGATGACATTGTGAAAAGTGAGATCTAGTCGAGTCGTTTACTACGTTGGAGTAATTGGATGAATGTTTGCAAAGCTTGGACGCGTCGCGACGCGTCAATTGTGTTTTCTTCAGGGCAGGTCAAAGCCCGTCCACAACCAGACGTTGTTACAAGGCTTATGGCACTCCTTGAACTTCGATCATTTCAGTCCATATGGCAGTCGACACAGATTTAGAGGATGTCAATCAGGTGAGTCCCGCACAAATATCCATCACGTCTGTTGATTTTGGTTTTCAGACCACAGTCTACATCCCGTTCGATGATTCTGGTAGCATAAATATACTTTTTATCCGTAATATCCAGCTGAAACAGATGGCTCAGACGATGCGAACACCAATGGAGTACCACCATCCCTGTTCCCCGAGCGAGATTTTCACCAAGGATGTCAGCTTCGCTTTCAAACGTGTAAGGCAGCCTGGGGCAAATGTTTGAAGAGGATGCAGGTATGTGTTTCACTCGTTCTTCATTTTGAGAGTCTCACATAAATAGGAACTCATTCACTCACTGCACGCGCCGGTCGTGGAGAGTGTTGTCGAGCAAGTTAAGAAGTCTTATACGGATGAACTTCCGGGACTACCGTACCCCGAGTTGCCAGTCATATCTGTCACATGTACGTTTTGCTTGTTTGGGTTGAAATACTGCCTCCCAATTTTCATTCTGACAGCATCCAGCACGTCATCTTCTCTCTTCGACGAGATTTCCTTCCGACTAGAGGAAAGCACAGACGAGCTTTTCGATGACTTGAATGATCATTTCGTGACACACGTCTTCCCAAGTGACTGCGCAACTATTACAGGAACTATGAAGACAATTGTGACAGGTTTTGTATCCCGATCTCCTACTGGAGGACAAGGTACTTGCACATGCCTCTTTGACCATCTAATTTATCAATGTTTCAATACCTTCAGACATGAAACGCAAGCCATCTGCCTCTCTAGCAGCATATGATATTGCTCTTCTCGAGGCATGGTATCGAGCCGTATGTAATGCGCGAGGTAAGGAGCTTGAATGATCCCGTTCCCGCTATTCGCTGAGTGAAATTAAAAGACGATCGTCACCACAGGTCACGTCTGGTAATTGTAATGCATGACTTTGAACAACTAGAGCCTCAGGTGGTTCAAGACATGTTTGAAATTTGCAGGTCAGACAGCTCTTGCTGATACTTGTCTTCTTACCAAATATTAATATTACTTAGCTTACACATCCCATGCCTACCACTGGTGTTTATCCTCGCGCTGGCTTCACCCCCTTCCCCGTCTTATATTCGTGCCGCGTACCCTCACTCTATGCTGGCATTGCTGCGAGTGAGAGACTGCCCATTCCCGCTAGCTGAAAAATCACTGCACGACATTTTATTGGAGGTTGATCAAAACTTGATGTCACCATGAAGACACTAACAGAATCTTTTTAAGACATTTTTTGATCCTGTGTTTGAGCCAGATATCATGATTGGCCCGACAACCATCGACTTCGTAGTCGAGTTTTTTACTCGTCACACTTCGTCGCTTGACGGTCTATTATCCATACTTCAAGTAAGTTATTCCTTCCTGTAATAGTCCATAACTAACGCAAGTAATAGTTGGCTCACATGAAACATTTTGAAGAGCCCCTCAGCGTCCTCGTTCCTGCTCAAGCGTTAGGACGGTCCAAGGATGCTTCAAGACTGCTCCTCACGCCTGACGCTTTCCCCTTCCTTGATGCCCTTTTTGCTCGGGTGCACAGATCGGCGCTTATTGCACCCGTAGAACACGCTACCAGTTGGCGAAATGCCACTGTCGATTTACTCCTATCTTCTGTGGAGACTGCACGCGATACTTTCCGAATGTGCGCCAAGTTGTTCCGTGTAGCATTTCGGCTTGTGCTCCTTGTCCGCCGATTTATGCTGGTGCATGAGCATAAGATCGTTCAGAGCGACCAAACGATGCCTGATTTGATGTGTTTGGCGTTGCGAGGCCGTCTGGGCAGTGTATACGGTCATTTGTGTTCGATAGTCAGGTGTGTGAATTTTGATTGCACTCCCGACGGGGGTAGCTAGCTGTTGCTGATCTCTGTAGGAATCTTCCGGCAGCGCAACTCGAGGACTTTGTGCAAGAAGTACATGATTTCTTCGAGAATGTTCCTGAGGACGTGAAAGCGGAGGAAGACGAAGTCATTTCGCGCGTAGAAACAGCATATAAGATGTTCTGTCGGGAAGAAAACGCCCAGGAGATATCCGATCTGCTCGGAAACTGGTTGTCAGATTATTTCAAGTATGCACCGCAGTTATCATTGCAGTTGATTGATCTAAAGTTTATGATCCTCAGGTTACGCATAGTTGCACTGGAAGATGCTCCGTTATGGGACATCTGGTACACCGGCTCGACGCCATTTCCGTCCGAGGTACCCTTGCTTGTTATAAAATGGATGCAAGCTAATTCGCTCTCTCTTTTTTTATTTCAGCTGATCAATCCGTCGCCTCGCGCATCCATCCTCGCGGGATTGATCCATCCCCAAGACTACGTGTCTGGCGAACAACGGAATGGGGATGACGAGGATGACGACCTGCCCGACATAAGTATCCTATTTAAGGGCTACCTGGAAAGCGCGAAGATGATCAATGTCTATGACTGGTTTCAGTCATTCGTAGTCTTCTTGGAAGGCCGGAAGCGGCGTGTTGAAAAGACCCGTATTCCTGATGGTGCAGATGGAACCTTTAGGACACCGTCGAGGAAGAAGGGAAAACACAAGCAGGTAGAGGATGAGGTCGTTGGTGAGGACGCGGGAGAAGATGAAGAGGAGTGGCTCGTGGAGGTACAAGCCCGGTTCATCCGCGCCCTTCAGGAGCTAGATTACCTCGGATTCATCAAGCATACTGGGAGAAAAGTAGACCATGTCATGCGGACTGTTTTCGACTCTCCGGAGTAATCGAACGGGTACTATTGTGTTTGCGTGTGAAAAATAGATGTCATGTCATTTCATGGGTGGGCCTTATTTGTCGCTGTCCGTCGTTTGAATCATTATACCAGTCAATCCCGCCCCGATGAAGGCCTTTCTACCGAACTTTGGAATAAAGGAAAAACCCCAATCAAACGTGGATTTGTACGTGGACGGTCTTCAACCTACGTCAAGTTTACTTACATAATCATTTCGTCCACACGAATGTCAGACGAGACATGTACATAATTCAGGCACAACATTTTTGGTTTGTGCGCCCGCCGGCCTAAGCCAGCCAGTATGGACTTTACCGTTTACGACCATCATGGCATCATCACCTCATTGCATGGCGCTAAACACGTCAACAAGACACGTCGAACCGACGTGACACTCATAGGGCTGCTCAGAGCTGACCCAAGGACTGTCAGCATCGGCGAGGATACGGATTCACAAGCAACTTGCAACAAAGTCTTAATCTGCTATGGGTGAGACTTCGTGAGACTTGCATTGTATGTCGGCGTCGCCACGGTCGCGTTAGATTGTGCATCGGTGGTTTGCCATCACACAGGCTTAAATTTAAACACTAAGCATAGTTCGTAAGTCATAGCTCAGCTAAAATTCTCTCAATGGCAAGTCCATATAGCGTTCCATGCGCTCACAGTATGTGAGAGTGTGAGTGCCGTTTTATCATTGAACCACTATGATTGGCTGATGAGAGAGTGGCATGTGCAGAGTATTCGGGTTGCTCTAGCCAGGCACAGGGGATAATCGGGACAGTAGACGGTTGCTTGGATGTCTGTGATTCTTTTTGCGCAAGTCATAAAAAGTTCGAACTCCGTTGGCTGTATTCCCGTCGTCGCCTTGCTGACTTCTCTCTTTAGTCTTCGTATCATTCTGCATAGACTTTTGCTTTTACAAGCACTCCACACTCTCTTGAACAACACTCATTTGTCATAGCAAACAAGCAATGTTTAGCAAGGCTGTCATTTCTTTCGCTCTCGCGGGCTCCGCGCTCGCCAACGTCTTCGTGCGTATTCGTTCTTAGATTTCTTATTGTCGAATTGACACGATTCACCTGGCTGTGAAGATCACCTCCCCTGTTGCAAGTACCACTTTTACCGCTGGTCAGCAGGCGACTGTCAACTGGCAAGACGATGGCCTGTCTCCGAACCTCGCTTCTTTCGGTGCTTCTCTCATTGGTATCTACACTGGTAACGCCAACCAACAGGTCAGTTATCAGTCTGAAGTAAACAAGACAACAGTCTTATTTTTGCCAGACATTACTCCAAACTATCAGCTCCAGCGTTGACGTGTCGACCACTTCGTCGATTAATTTCACCCCCGATGGGACCATCGGACCAGACAGCAATGAATAGTAAGAAACCCGTTCTGTCTTGTTCAAGGCCAGGTCGATTCAACTTCTTTCCAGTTTTGTTCGCTTTACATCAATCAACCTGAAAGATGCTACGAACTCTCAATTCCCTGCGGAGGCCTTTTCTGCTAAATTCACGTGAGTAATTTTCATGTTTCGTCAAAGATAACTCACCACGGGCGCTACAGGATGACTGGCATGACCGGAACGTTCAACTCTACTGTGCAAGCTGAAATTAACGGGCAATCAACAGCACCTATTGGCGCAACTGCAACCGCAACTGCAACTGGAACTTCCAGTGCTTCTGGATCTATGAAAACCATTTCCACGTCCTCCGTTGTCTCCATTTCTGGCTCACAATCATCCACTTCAACTTCAGCCACTGCTACCAAGACTGGCGCCGCTGGCAAGATTGGCATCACTGGTATTACATGCTTCGTTGGTGCTGCTGCATCTCTCCTCGGGGCAATGCTTTTGTGATTATCTCATCTTGATTTGACTTCCTTCGATGGATATTTTATAGCGGAATTTGGATATACCTGAACTCATTTACTATGATGGGATGCTGCTCTTATACACAAGGTTCTATGTCAATATAGCCTGGCAGTAGAAATATTGTTATAATGGGAACGGAACAAGTGATTTCGATTGCTGATTAACTAGTAAACACTATGCATGCAGGTACTGGGTCTGACTATCAACATTGAAATCTACTGAAAGGGATTCGTAAAAGTATCAGTCATGCTGCAAGAGGTTGGTGCTGGGCTAGCGCGAAGTGAACATACACGACTGTCACTGCTTGTGGTGGCCCGACTGGATTCCAAGTATGTTGCAATGAACCGTGCAGCGCAACTCAAAGGATCTCCACCAGCCTCGCGGTGGCGTTTATGGCGGACAAAAAGTAGGCTTGTATACTTGATGACGTTGCACTTAGCCACCACGAGGAGCCCCCCTACCTCTGCCACGCCCTCTCCTCTGTGCCCCCCCTCTGCCAACATGCGAATCAGCAGTAGGAGGACTTTGAGGAACTTGATTGGGCTGAGGGCGTTGCATAATCATAGGGTTCCCAGGAGCGTGTCCATCCCCGCGCTGCAAAATACTGGGAACAGCAGGGCTGGGAGAAGACGATGCAAAGGTATCCTTAGGTTTATCCGGAACATCTTTTTGCACAGCCTCTCTCGTGGGAGCCGGTTGAGCATCTTTCTCGCGTTTCTTTCCTCCGCTGGGGCCGACCGCGCCATTTAAAGCGGCCTCGAAATGCCGTCCCAGACCAACGACTGGACGTCCCCTGCGACTGCTTGCAGGTGGTGCGGCCTCTGCACTGGCAGGAGCAGGCTGTACCGCTGGTTTAGGAGGGAGAGATGCAGCGAGCACTTTGGGCACCTGTTGACGAGTCTGCGAGGAGCGGCGTTGTCGAGGAACAGCGGGTGCTTGTGGAGGAGGCTTGGCTGGCAGATTAGCATGCCCTGCAGAGGCGCCTTTCGATGCAGCAGGAGTCGTTTGCGCGGTCTGGGCAGGAGGACCAGTCTGCTGTGCGGCCGCGGCCGCAGCAGCGGCTTTCTTCGCTTTGCGGCTGAGGGGTGGAGCAGGTTTGGCTTCGGGCTGCTTCTGCGATGCTGTAGCAGGGACAGCAGCTTTCTTCTTCACCTCTTCTTTCCTGGCAGCAGATGCGATAGAAATGTCCTTGTAGTGTGCATGGTTACGGAGGATGGCTTCCTTGTCCTTCTGAGCTGACTTCTCTGCCTTCAGTGCTTCAAGGAGAGGCGTAGTTTTTGGAGCGGCAGGTGGTTGAGATGCTGCAACTGATCATAAAATAACATCAGAAATAATGTTACTATATATCACGCGATC
Source organism: Suillus fuscotomentosus (assembly GCF_016647785.1). Lineage (NCBI taxonomy): Eukaryota > Fungi > Basidiomycota > Agaricomycetes > Boletales > Suillaceae > Suillus > Suillus fuscotomentosus. The sequence goes on from NW_024539708.1 coordinate 10,493, forward strand.
CTCACTCAATGCTTCAAGGGACGTATGCTCGGATTTCTCGGCGTTGTTGAGCGCTTCGAGGAAAGAGATGTAATCTTCATCTATAAATCATTTGAGTACGATGGGAATTTCACCGCTGATCCAACCGCACCTTTATCGATCGTTGCGTTTCTCGCATCGGTCTTTTTCTTCTCAGAGGGTATCTTCTGGAACGGAGCGAACTCCACTACTGCCTGAGACTCATTGCCTGCAGCAAAGATCACTTGACTGCAACTGCGCTATGCTCAATTATCACACACCTGCCTTGTCCCTGAAGAGATGACCATCGTATTCACGGCTGAACGTCGCGAGCACCTCCTCATTCTTGAATGCAATATACGCACGCGAAGAGACATTCTCCTGGTTTGCCCTGCCAACACATCACAGCACTGAATCAGTCACTCACGCCGCAAGGATACAGTAATAACACACACCTCTTGCTCAACTTCCCGGCATGATACATTTTCCAAGAAACAGAGTCATCCGTGACCCATGTTTGAACGCTCTGCCAGAATATTTCTTCGGGGAGATTGGGGGGTAGACGGCGTATGATGGTTTTCAGGCGTTCAGTTGCATTGGCTGGAACCTGGGGCTTGGGATCTTTCTGCTTCTGCTTGGCTTGATTGCGCTTGGGTTCTGCAACGGACATCGAATTGCAACGGCGCTTGCATGCGAGGGGGTAATCTGTAGCTTGACAGCGGATACAGGCTTATTGTGGTAATTTACTCTCACTCTACTTAAGTGCCAACTTTTCAATTCGAACGTCGACATGACCTATGATATGAAAGAATCCAAACTTGCTGATCAGAGTCAGCCAGACTCTCTAGACAATGGACAGTTGCACATTCCTCACGTTGCAATCCAAGAACAGGAATAACGTCAACTTCGAGGACACCGATTAACGTCAAGCCTAGACTCTCGAGAGCGGTCGAAGTATTATCCCACCGTGACTGGCGTATATGGCTGATTACTACCCCAGTCGCCAATTTATCACGTTGCGCAATACAGAGCGGCGTGTTTTACTCGAGATCCGGGCTTTTGTGGATTATCATGCATAGTGACCATGCGGCACACTGGCACTTTCTTCTCATTTCACCTTTCGTTTTCCTCTCTGATAACGGTTTGTACGGCCGTCTTGCAATTGGGTGTCAACGTTCATGCATTAAACGCAGATTAGCCAAATATTTTCCCATAGCAAACGCGCATCCAATAATCAAAGCCCACTCCCACCACGCAGATCCAGTGCGATGAAACGAGCGAGCAGCGGACCTGACGGTCACTCGTCCGTTTATAGGTTTGTCCCCTGATTTCGTTCTCATCCGTTCTACCACCGCAGTACAATCTATTTTGTTCTTCCTTCTGGAGCTTCGCTGGGACCCTCGGATCCAGAAGCTTGAGAAGGCATGGCATGTCTGAGAGTTTCACAGTGTGCTGATTTTGACATAGAATGATCCAAATACCAAGCACGCCTCTTCTTATACTGAGGGGTCGCAGGATGATAACGCAAGTCAGCTGCTAGGCGTCACTGTGACATCAACCCCCTGGTTTGCATTGACCTGGCGAAAGGCTTGCTCGAAACTATCGTGAACATTCTTTAGCTAATACTGTGCATGTAGCCCTTTATCCTTAGGTCTGTACAGTCCAGTCGACAAGATCGATTCCGAGTTTGATTTCCTAGTAATAGTTGACAAGTGCGAGACAATTATAGTATCGCAAATGCCTACACCATGCTACGACAATGGCATGACCCTGCATTGAAAGGCACACTGCAGCATCGTTGGATGCGAACAAGCGCAAAGGAAATACGAAACTAAGGCTAAGGGAGTTGACTGTAGTCTAGAATTATCAACATCGGCACAGATCGTTACTTGTGAAGATTAGTTGACACAGACTGGCACTTCATGTAAAAGCCGAAACAGTTCACCCCGTTTGTGAGTGTCTGTCCTTAAGCTTCATATTTGATTGTATGTATAATGAGAAAACACGAGTTGGAGTTCGACAGCCTTTTCACTTGGTTGCCTACAAGGCACTCAATTCCTATATGGCGGACATTTGAGGCATATCTTGCCTGTCTCTTGTATCGTGGTTGATGCGAGCACAAAGTCTCCTGGGCCGAATATGTTTTTTACTGGTGTGATTGCAGGAAACTTGAAAGCCAAGAATTGGAAGACCGAAAGTTGTCTATCAGGTTGTGACAGGACCCCTTCAGGAAGTCCAAAGGATGGGTGCAAAAAGCGAAGGGACTGTCACATGTCAAGCCATTTGGTTTTTCGCGGCTCTATCCGTTTTCTGCGTCATGCTGTGTTGTGCGTGGTGTTGTTGTGTTTGTCTCCTTTCTATCATTCACCACTATGGCGACCTCTGCTTCATTTCACGGTGTTGTTGGTCTTCAGAACGGAAGCAGATACCAGATTGACAAAAAGAATTACTGGTGTTATGATGCTTTCATTGCAACTCCAGAACTGGGAGATTTTCGAATCAACGTTTCACATTTGGTGCGAATACGGAATACCGCGTCAGACTGTGGAAGACAGGATCTATCTATTGGATGCACGGACCACTATTGGTCCTATCATCGACGACAAAGGCAAATTTGCACACTCTCTTCATCTCTTTGCTGACGATGTGTGTGATCCTTTTTATCTCTTTCATTGATTTGTCTAGGACTTACAACCTCTTCCTGACGGCTCTCGCGCCTTTCCGACAGTCGTCATAGCAGGTAAAGTTTCGCGCAGTACTTTCTCTGTTAAACAGGAGAATGGGTTTGATATGGAAATTTCTTGATATGTTGCTGGGCCGCAACAGAATATGCGAATGCACTGCTACTATCCTCAAAGCCATCCACGCTTCAGCAAAACTCCTTTGACTGGAGATCGGTGCATTGTGACTGTCAAAGACATCACAATAGGACCTTCTGACATGGTTATTTGCTACTGTAAATACGTTGAATGGCACCTACGCCTTCGTAACTTCATGAGCACAGAATGAGGGCCGGCAGCCGACCGAAGGCGAGTCCCCGTATTTACTATGTTACGATGAAACCCATTACTGGCGCACATGAATAATATTTTAGATTTTAGAACAAATTCTGGCAGATTCGATTTTCCTATCGTGGAGTGTTGCCGCCAACTTCGCTTTGATCGCTTCGAAAATGTGAGACTTTGGTGGACTTCCGAGTCATTGTTCCAAAGAGTTTTCGTCGACATCGAAGTCTACTGAAGTGTAATCTCCACTTCGATTCGCTTCGCAGCAACACTAAACAAGAGTGGTCATAAACGATGAAACCTGAATAATCATGTGGGTGGCGTCACGGTGATGCCGTCCGAATATTGCATGTTGGAACTTGGAACCGAACATCTAGTAATGAAGAGTTGTCAGTGATGTAAGATGCGAGGAGTCGGCGGTACTTTGTTTGCTCAGGCAAGTACTAGTTCAGAAGGGCATGCACTGCACTGCTCACCCATTTCACTCTTCTTTCCCACTTATACCTTTCATTTCCGTTATCAAGTGGGGCAGCCACAGAATCACTGCACGAAGTCCCCAACACCCAACGTTAGTGACGGGGGGCTCTGAGCCTCTGAGCCGTCGAACATGAAAAAAATCACATTGCCAAAAAGATGTGTTGTGATTTTTTCAGCAGTTCACTGACACGTACTCGCACTAAACTTCAAGCCTGAGCGCTTGAGCTTTGAAGCACTAGACTATTTGTGAGCATGTCAGCTGGCCAAGCAACGGGGCTGAGCTGGTCGGCTCGTCATTGGGATATGCCATTTGGGGATGACACTAACTGGATGATGCATGAATTGGATCACGAATTTAATTAACTGACCCATATCTTGAGCAACATTGCACGAGGCAAAGGAAAATCTGGTGATGGGCCTCTTACTACTGGTCTGAAATTGTTCGGCTCCTAGAGCGAGGAACGAGCATTACTTCAGTTACAGCAGAAGAGGTGAGGATCTCCGAGATTCAGCGAGCAAGGTCCACCAATCATCACAGATCTTTTCATTACGTTCTCACTGGCACCCAGATTTATTTTTTCGCCACTGCTGAACCGCGAATGGTGGCGGAGTGATAACAGTAACAGGCACCGCATTCTTTTGGAAGGTCCTTTTCGGGTCCTGGAATTTACAGATATGTGCTACGTCCAGCAAGCGGGCTCGCACCAAGCTGTCGGGCAAGTGGGCATCATGATACATATTCAAGTTAATGTGATATCTACAAGGTATCTCGTCTCACACCCAAGCTGCTCCATGTATAGTACGTGCGACATTTTGATAGATTCTGTCAGATACGTACGAGCGATGACTGAGTTTTGCCAGGTGTTGGATAAAAGTTCGCTACTGTGCAATCAGTGGAACAGACTTATCCCGAGTAACAACCAAGACAATCATTTACGAAACGCCTTCCGAGCTACACCAAATATGGCTGGTACAGAACAGGTGTCGACCAGCTCAACTTTTTTGGATGCTACCCAACTTGAAAGTTTGAGGTTTACTTCTTGTAACCTCATGGCCTACATGATTGTGGCCATCGTTAACCCATAATGACTAGATTAGCGTGGCGTCCTTCACGTGCATTCTTATCAAGGTACGTGGGCAGTGACTACCCAGTATATAACAGACGAGAGTCGGAGAAACTAAAGTAACATACTTCGTTCCCCCACTCCGAGACATTCCATTATGACATCTACGTCGCAGCTTTCTCAATCAGATCTATTCAAGAAACGCTCCGAGCTCCTCAGCCGCGATGCTCGAGTGGTTCTCTCATACGATAGAGCCAAGGCCATTGGCTTAGCATTCGGTGCGTATCAAGCTGTTTTTTTTTCACGGGGCATGTCTTGATCTCGTATTGCAGGCATCACTCTTAATGACACATTGAATTTGACGCAAAATTTTTAGGACATCCACACCGACCCGATCATAGTCCGAGATGGAGCCGCGACTACGCTGGTGACAATCCAGTACAATCTGGTCGCAGGAACCCTTGCAAAATATGCTGCGACTACTAGACCTGATTTGGTCTCCCTCGTCGAGGACATTCTTCGGTGGGATGTCATGTGAGCAGACTTTCATGTTCATGTTGCAGAGGCACTACATAATCTCTTTGCAGTGGTCAATTCTGCCTTACCGAGCTGGGGAGAGGCCTAGACATTTTCCGAATGAAGACATCAGCGACACTTCTTCCAACAGGCGAATTCGACCTCCATACACCGTCGCCCTCGGATGCCAAGTACGAGATCAGTATATCTTTGAGAGCTGCTAATCACGATGATGCAGGTTCATGCCGCCAACCATTCCAGTGAAAGGTCTTCCATGCGTCGCCGTTGTTTTCGCACAACTGTACGTGGACGGCGAATGCCGAGGACCTCGACCGTTTCTTGTGAATCTGAACGACGGATATGATATGTGCAACGGGGTGACTTCGATGCGAGTGCCTCTTTAAATTTATTTCACCGATTTGAAACTTATTGCTCTATGACTAGGTTGCTACCACCTAGAGGAGGCTCGTCTCCCGTCAACCATGCGCTCACAAGCTTCCATCACGTCCGCTTACCGCCTTCGGCCCTTCTCGGGGACCTCACCAAGTCCAACACAATCCATCGTGACTTCATGTCGTCTATATGGCGTGTTATGGTCGGGTCGCTAGCGCTCAGCTCACCTGCGATACCTTATCTCCAGGTGGGATCGTTCGTCGCCGCGCGTTACTTTCAGCGTCGTCATGTCACCAGTTTGCAAGGAAATCCTTTGCCCATAATTTCATACCGAACGCAACAGCTCCCTTTATTGCACGCCATTGCTCAGGCGTTCGTTCTGAAAGCACTTCACAAATGGGCTATCGAACAGTTTATGGACAAGAATCTTGATGTTCGTGTGCGACACGGCATTGCGGCTTGCTGTAAAGCAGTCATGGTTCAGCATGCACAAGTTGCAAATTATGTCCTGTCTGAAAGACTGGGAGCTCAAGGCCTCTTCGAATATAATCAGCTGTCCAACTTTTATGTACGAGCGCATTCTCTTTGACGCTCAAACAAGAATTAACCTGTTTCACAGAGCGAGATGAGGGGAGTCAGCATCGCTGAAGGTGACATTTTAGGTAGGTGACATTTTAGCCTTCTCCGGTGACGTGATGCTGATCAAAGTTTCCAGCGCTTTCCATGCGTCAGTGCAGTACATCGATGTTTGCACAAACCAAAGACTTACAGATAAATTATAGGACTCGTCGCAGATACCTTGTCGCAAGCGTACGAGTTACCTTTCTCGACACACCCAGATGGGCCACTTGCGATGCGCGAAATCTCGTTATTCGATGAGGCAACCGAGACAGTTTTCTCCTCATCCGATTTCACGCAAGCGTTCATGCAATATGTGCAACCACGATGTCAGCTAATGGTCGAATCCATGGGACACCGCATGGCCTATGACGCCGCTGTCGACCAAGGGGTTCCCCAATGTCTTATTGATCTGTATCTTATAAATGCGATCAAGACCGATGCTGCGTGGTATGTAGAACATGGCGTGTTTACGCGGAAGGCCATCGTGCATATGGAGGATGCTGCTTTGTCGGCAGCTTTGCCTCGCTTGGAGGAGTTGCTCACTGCGATGGAGGTTGAGCCATACGTGTCGTCACCTATCATATCGGATGAGCGCTGGGAGGAATTTAGCAAGACATTGCCTGTCTATAGCTCCCCTCCGGCTCAGGTACCAGCCGCGCGACTTTAGTTTTGGAGCGAGCTCGAATTTAAAGCTCTGTCCCTACAACCTTGCATAAATATGATGGATCTTTGGCGACGGTTGCTCCGTCAAGTTACTCACGATTAGCTAGTGATTCGTTTTTCTCCCCATTTACTTTCAATGTCTCGAAAACACCAATGTCATGCTCTATGTGATATTATTCAGGGCCTAGTCAAAGTTTCAGTGCCGTGATGGTTCCAAAAGTTTCCGGCTCGTTCTTATACACGATTCTAGAGCTTTTATTTCCCTGAAGAAATAACGTATTACCTGTGCAGAAAGTCGGCAATGACTCGTGCTGTGTGAACAGTTAGATGACAAACGATTAGTCCTTCATGTCAACATATCAAGCTCTTCTAGAGCCTCTTGAGGGATCTAGTTCACAATTATGTTAGTTATATAAACAGTTCAAGAAGAGATACAGACGAGATGGCCAGACGTCTTGAAGATGACATGAGATGAATTGGCGGGTCGGCGCCAAGCACGCTACTTCCTCGCTTCCACCTGTCGGATAATGCCTATCAGTCAGCGAACTTGGTCCTGCCGCCTTGACTTACACATCCTGGCTTGATTTTCCGGCAAGAATTCACAGTAGCTCAATCTTTTCGTCAACCGTTTCCATCAATTACCATGTTTCACGGCTAGCTCGTGGGTTCGCAAGAACAAGGGCCTCGTGAACGGGAAGCGTCGAAATGCCAAGCGAAGAACATAGGTGAAGATTTGAAGGAACGCAGAGCGTCCTCTCTGCAATCACAGTCAGTAGTACTCCGACACAAGAGCACAATGAAATTTTAATCACCGTGATGGCCATTGATCGCGCCTTATCGACGGAGCCCCGACCAAGCACTGCGTGTGTTCCCAAGCAATTTCTTGGTAAGTATCAATCATCGCGTCGACGAGGATCATGGAGGAGAACAAGGCAGGAAAATGCAGCGCAGTAAACGTCCTGTGCAATATTGTGAGAATCGACAGGTCTCTGAACCGCCATTAACATAAACTGAGCAACCTCCAAACGAGTGTCCTACTACGACCAAGGCCCGGGAGGAGAAGCCACTCTTTTGACGTGATTCACCTATGGATGCAGGAAATCGATGAAGTTGGATGGGAAGAGAATTTGATGTTTCTACCCCCTCTGCCATGTAGGCGACGAGAAAGTTTGCAATGTCTCTTGTCAGTCCAACCAACTGTTCTCGATTACACAGTGGTCTCGGGGCTGGGTGTGGCTCATACACGAAGAGGACTGACAGCTGTAGATGTCAGGAAGAAGATCATCAAGAGATCATCAGTGTCATAAGCCGGATCCACAGGTTAGTGGGATGACACTCACTGTAAAAAGTGCGAATTTTCAAGCTAGGCGCGGATTTGTTTTTTCGTCGGTTGCTCGCCAGTTCTGTGCTTGCATTCTTTATAGTTGCTGCTCGTTACAATATTTATTAATCCGCAGGTTCGCAAGTGAATTGCAACCACGCCTAGTAGTCTTCCCTAAGCAGACCCAATGCATGCAGAGTGTATTGATCATGCAAAACAAATACACGACTCGGAGGGTAGAGGCTAAATCGAGAGGCAATTGAATGTGCCACAAGGCTCACAAGAACTGAACCCATTAAATTAATCCACGAGGCCATAAGTGCCGCCGGCAGCCAGGTTGTCGAGTTGACTACCCATCCTTTTCTGTTACACTCGTTATACGTCTCACATACGTTCACCCTTTGATTCTCCGTCTCCAAGTATCAGTATATCAATGGCTCTACCCTGAAACAATCTCTGTCTTCAATCTTGTGATTTATATAAGACCGAGGTGTGAGCTCTCTTATTTACAGTTCCACATGCACTTTTCTAGACATTACCCTACCTAATCCCTTTCCCGTTTCTAGGTACATAGTATAGGTAGTATGATTCCATAGCTATGGTGATCTTTCAATCCAAGACTGAGTCCTTTGGCCATTCGCAGTTCTCCATTCGTAAGATTGACGCCGATCAATTAATCGCTATGATATCAACAAACAAACACGTGAAAGCTGTCAAGAATAATACAATAAAGTGTCATGCATCGCCATTGGCAAAACGTCTCTGAAAGGGTATTCAAAGAGAAAATGAAGGTATCACGATCACAGTCCTCTAACCCTCTAAACTACCAACACTTCAGAATACTAGAGCACCAGCTAAGGCGAGAACAAGACCACCGGCCAATGAGGTTGAAGCACCAGCGCGAGTGGCAGCGCCGGATTGGGTTGACGACGGGGTCGCGCTGGTGGCAGCGGTGGTAGCAGAGGTACTGTGGGTGCTTGTGCCAGAAGAAACAGTAGAGGACACGGAAAGGGTGCTTGCAACGGAGGGCAAAGTTTGTGTGCTAGATGGGACAGCGAGCGTAGTTTTACTTGATATGAAGCTACTTGAAAGCAGAGTAGATGAAGCCACTGACCCAGAGCTAGAACCACCTGTAGAGGTAGAATTAGCCACTGAGGTCGTACTTCCAGCTAAGGAGGAGAGTCCAGTCGAACTACCTCCAAGTGTCGAAGATCCAGATGTTGAAGTGATGTCAGAGGTAGAACTTCCAGTCGAACCGCTGACGCTGCGAGGTGCATTGTCATCGATGATATATTGAACAAAGGAAAACATACTAACCTAAAAGTACCGGACCAGCTCTGGTAACCGTCGCTGGTTGAGGTGAACACCAGGTAACTGCGTCACTTATTAGATGCAACTCAAGTTGAAATAATGGTTGAACACACTAGCCGCCATCGCCGCTAGTGGATGGGCTGGGCTGTGTAATTATGCGCGGTGATTAGCGAATCGATAAATATGAAATGAAAGACACGTACGGTGAATGTGAAGGAATGCGCGCTGGCAACGTTGACGGAGGGAAGCGACTGCGTCAGGACCTGCAAGACGACATGCGTGAGTAGTTGACTGGGACTGCAATCTCTTTACCATCTCGCCGTTGTACAAGCCAACAGTGCATTCTCCAATGTCGTTCAAGAGAGGGCTCTGACCATCGTCAACCCACTCCACACTGCAGGGCTGACCTGCTGGGCAAACAGTTGATTGTACCGGGCTCGTTACCTATTTGGAACAAAAAAAGTCAACCAAGAAAATAAATTTAAATGGAGCGATGACGACTGACATAGATACCGGCTTGAACAAACGCGAGGCGGGAAACAAGGAGAGCGAGAGAAACAAGAGTCTTAGAAGTGAACATCGTGAAAGGGGTTTGAATTAGGATCTTGTACTTAGTACAGGGAAATTTTTTTGGAGCTGGTGGGATACAAGAGCAAAAGCTGAGAGAGCGTAATGAAAGAATGTTGAATTTATGGGTTCAGGGAAGCGAGCAACGTTGCAACCATGAATGGGATGGGTGTTAACAATTTGCGCAAAGAATCTGAGACGGGTTCGATTTACGTACAGCTTAGTTGCAGAAGTCAATCTTCTCACGTTGAATTCCGTTCACATTGATTTCCCAGTTTCAAACCAAATTCTCCCTCGAGGGATACTAACTCCGTTCGAACAGGATAAGTAGTAGACCATCGCTCTCGCTCTCGGCGTTCCTGCTCGAGTGGTTGACCATGACCGTCTCAAGCGCTAACTTGGCGAGCATTACTTACAACAACAATCGGCGTGCAATTAATATCCGAATAGGGACGCTACTACTAGTCACATCATTGACCTCCATTTGATCATCCTCTAGAACTTTACCTCGGGGTCTCCACGAGGATCCAGCGCTAGTGAGTATCCTTTTATCTTCATGTCAAAGCAACCAAGCCCTCTTTCACCGCTTCAGAGTGTACTGCCATCTAATTGCCATTCGACCCTACTGGCTACGCATTAAACCCGAGAGCAACAAGAAAGGGAGTCAAATTCCTACACATTCCTATGTGCTCCATGACACGTCATATGAGTCCGTGAGGACCTGTGTATGCGTTGGTGTAGTTAATGCTCCAACATATATCCCGGCACTGCGCACAACCCACCCTGCGTGACGAACTCATGTGGTACAGCACATCAATCGGTGCTAGTCGCGAAGTCGGCTCTTCCTGGTCCTTTTCATTGACACGATCTACTCAGCCTCTGAAAGCATTGGCCTCAGGCTGACACTGCCTAGCATAACGCGGAGATTGTATCCCACATGTGTCCAAGTGCCATCGAACGTTGTAACGCAAAATCTGGCCCCATTTGACATGAATCATGACCTCAAACGGCAGAACCAATGTAACGTTGTCAGGTGTTAATGGCCGCACTTCTCCGGCGCCATCTCGTATACGGCCCTTCACCGATCATCATTCGGCATATACATATGTACATACAACCTCTGACATGCCGTGAAACATGCTTGCGAATCTGGTATCGGAAGAAAGATACAATTTTCCAGCACGTGCATGCTGCAGCTGTCATCAGGGAGAGTACTGGTCAGGTGTGTCAGATGCAGATGCGTCATAACAATTACTAAACATCAAGTACATGGCGATGCCTTGAAGCCCTTCTCCCATTCGCTCCCGGTAACATCAACGGGAACTGAAGTCGCATCGGAATGTATCTTATCTGCAAGTCGGAGTCTCCCATCAATGCGAACGCGGTATCCCCATGAGCTCAATGTCGCCTTGTATAACCTGCGACCAATATCTGACAATTACGTGATAACATTAGCACTCTGACATCTGTGAGTTATCAATCACTTTTCAAGCTTTAGCATTCTATGATCCGTCTTCAACCGTCCTTTCTCTCGAAACCGAATCGCAGACCTGAGCCTTCGTCATCAGAACTGTACTACGTGGCTTATCAACATTTCTATCAATAGATGTTGACACTCTGGAGTATACAGCTTGGGCGGAACTGGCGCAGGTAGCCGAGGAGCCTCACAAGGTTTCGATTCCTACCATGAGGGATCCGACCGGCTCTATCTATGTATCCCTGCCTCCGGAGCCAAGATCATGACCAGTCGTAACCATGGACAGTAGGTTGACGTCACAAGACAGCTGGTAATCATCGGCTGACGGACATGAATATAGAACAAACTGCCCATTCCTACAACGTCTCATTGAATTCCCTGCTCTCACCAATATAATTACAGTCTACATGTTGTGTTGTTACAAGTTAATAGCCGACACAATGGACAAGAATGACTGCGTTTCGGGAGCATTGCGGCCACAGGATAATCGTGGCCACAGTGGCATAGTTGTGGCACATTGTAGAATAAAAAGAATGCGACATCGAGGTTATCCTGACAATCAACAGTCTCTTCCGACGACTCTCACACAACCCTCACACACCATGCCAACTACCCCTATGCCGACGAGAGGTTCTGGTGATCTGTCCCAGGTATATGGCGACGATTGGTCAGACAAAGAAGTCTTTCTGCAGGCTACTGGGCTTCACAAGGACTCTAACCCCAGTAATCCCAGACACGTCCTCGTCTATTGGGTGAACGCCGCTCTTAGCGGTGGCTTTGAAGTCTGGGATATCACCCAGCTCGAGATGCACGGGCACTGGCACCAGTACCATTATCCCAATGCGCTCAAAGTCAACACAAAGGAACGCTCACGCAACCAGACAATGTCCTTGGGAATATTCACATCGGAACAGCGCGAGCAACTGCTTGAGCTCGCAGCGGATGTAGAATATGATCAAGTTACCACCGAAAGCCGCACCTGGATGCGTAACCTCCTCGCGAAGATGGCTGAAGAAAAGCTCATATCTCATCATTTATTTAATACCATCCGAGAGGATGTGCCTCTTCCTTCTGCATGAGAAGGTCAGAGTTGCGGAATTTGATTCTTCCGAAAATGAACTCAAAAGTCCCTTGATTGTTGACAGGATACACTTAATATGAGCATGGTTGGACTCTCCATGGCAATCTCATTATATCAGTCAGAACTTTGTGAACCCTACATGATATGTATTATACTGCTTAGTTTGTCTTAATACGTATGTATTTCTGAACCACGCATTTCGTTTATACGAACTTGAAAGCCCACAAATTCTGGATCGTCCCCCCGTCCCACGTTAATGCTAAGACTGTTGTCAAAAGGAAAGTCCGTCTTGAAGCTCCATGAATGGATATATGTAAGGAAGAGTCTCAGTCGTTCCTACTTAATTCGAAGATCAGGGCGAGTGCTTATTGTATACCAGAAGGCTGAAGACAAAGTGTGATTCATATGACACTCAATTTCGGGTCGTTCAGGACAAGACCTTTCGTCATATTGATGATCGAAGGATTCCCAGAATGGAGCCCTGGTGAGAAGAGTGAGCGGAACACGAACTCGTGCTTTAGCAAGATCGGGAATGAGTCTAGGTATTTCGAATGCTGAGTCCGGGCCATGGATTTCGTAAGAACGGTGTCCGAGTCTTTGATCAAACCTGTGTGCGTAAAAGATGAGGATGGTGGAACTGTATTAGTAGTAGAAGCTTTCGAGCAGGAATTGGCTTTGAACAGAGCTTCGCCTACTTTGTGGCCCGGAGTCGTAGGAGTGAGTGGATTTAAGAAAACTGAAAGTGTGCCCTATCTTATTAGAACGAGGTCTAGGCATGTCACGGCAACAGGAGGGTATCTGGTTCATCTAAGTAAGACTCGTTGTTGGCAACTTCTTCAAGCGATAAAGTTCGGGTCCGCATGCTGGCTAGCCCATTTCTTGTTGTGGGCAGCCCGTGCGAGGTTCCACAACCGATCCTCAGAGACTCGAAGGTCCGTCCTAGTTTTCTTCCCATAGACATAGAGTCGGAGTAAGTCCACTTTCCCCTCGGACATAGCCTGGTGGTTGTCAAGGTTGTAAGATCGTACACTCTTACCTCCGGCTCCTTCTGGGGGCTCAAGATTCGAGGTGTTCATGATAGTGTTGATTGACGGGAATACGTAGAGTTTGATGGGTACATGTGCTTGAATCTTCTTCTGAAAAGAATATGCGGGTGAGTGCGGAGAAGAAGGAATACTAAGCCTGGCGCACGCGTCGTTTCTTAGAACGTCTAGGAACGAATATTTGAATTGAATGGCTTCAGGCGGAGTTTAAACGCTGCTCGACGGTAGTACTTCCCAAACAGCGCGCTCTTGTGGTCGGCGGTGCGTACAGTCTTCTCATATCTAACAATTAACGATTCTTTATTGGCTGACTGCGCTACTGATGTTAGTAACCACTCCATATAGCAACTTGTACGTACCTCGTCAGCTCATCGATGTGACACGACTATCACAACTTCGAATGAAGATGTTATAAATGTGTAGGCAAATAAAACACGCTGCACTTTCTCGAACGCTGGCTTTACGATACACCTGTGAGTCCCCAAATTTGCCCTGTCAGACTATTCAATATTTTAGATCAACTATTACTGTATCAGAGAATTGTAAGTGATCCTGTTTATCCATGATTGATCGTATGCTCCCCTCACCAATTATCATTACAGCACCCGATCAAAGCCCCCGGCAGGCATGGGCAATATTCTGGATATTTCACCCGCACCATTATTTCGTATTGACCTTGCGAGGTTAGAAATTTCCGACGCATTATGAACTAGAAGGCTAGTCATTGCTCTTAATTGTCGCCAATGATCTTCCTCAGCTCAGGATGATAATGTCAATAGGTGAAACACGATCACGGTGCGATGCATTGGTTAACATGACTTCACACTCAATGGTTGATGGCAGGATACGCAGATGCTCTGCTCCGGGTGATCACTTCTCTGTGCTTGTTCCGCAACCCAGAATACAAGTGGGAGTAGACGAGTAGGCCTTCTATGGAAAAAAAATGATGACTAGAACCGGAGGGACCGCCAAGCACGTTTGTAGATCAGCCCCGTGACCGATTGGGTGGCCAGACCTGGTCGAATTCTACTTCGGTGCATCCAGACCTTATGGCAGGACTGTTCAGCGCTCTCAGCACAGTATCGCTTCTTCAGCTACCTTCTACTTGTCGGTGTTCGATGACGAAACAGTCATTATCTTGTCTCCTCTTGCCTCACGCGTTCCGCCTGCATGCGGACATCGGTGGATGCGGCTTTGTCCCCCGTGACCAATCTAATTGCAATGACGGGATTTACCGCCACAGTGTTTCCTGGTAGAGAAATCAAGATCACGCTTGCTGCATCCTTTTACCGGCGGGATCATGCAAATCTTCAAATTGATGACGCGAGGAGGTCACAGCCGAGCGGCTTCAAATCTAGCCGTTACTATCGCACACAGCTTTTTTCTCTGTGACGGCCTTCGAATTGTGAAAAAAAAGTTGGTGGCTCCTTTTTTATTACAAATCACCCGCAGGGAGCTCAGCTGGAGCAATATTGTCGTAGATGAAGTTTGAGTTAGCCTTCCTAGCCAGTCCATATCTTCTAGATTTGTTGTGAATGGAGTAATTTGTTTATCCTAACGAAATTCTACTTTGCCATCTCCGGCCCCTCACCTCGTTGTTCTCACAGAGGGCCTACATTTTCCGACACGTCTGGTGACCTCTCCACCGCCAGGCCTCTTCAAGTTCGCCTTCTGCATGTATGCACATTCGAACACGATCACCATACGGACGGTATTCACTCAAACAACCAATTTAAGTTCAAGTCCCTCAGATATCGCCACTCGACATTCGAGGCGGGGGCTGGGAAGGAGCCTGCGAAAAGCTGCCAGTGTGGCTTCGAGAACAGCCACAAAGTAAGTGGCAGCAAGTCGCTTTGCCAGAAGATTCATCACGTTTCATTAATATTTGTCCCTGAAAACGTGGGGGGAGCGCGTCTTCTGTTCAGTTTTCGAGAGTCATGCAATATTAAAATGTCGAGATGATGCCAAGTAGATGAATAAAAATCACGAGCTACAGCAAAAAACTGTGGACAAATCCGGACTCGAACCGGAGACCCCCCGCATGCTAAGCGGATGTGATAACCAGCTACACCATATGCCCTACAAACTGTAGCAGACATTTGACTGCTTTGATACCATTGATATGACTCATCCATTTCTTGAGCTTGGATATTTGAATCGATCAACTTGAACAATATCCACGATGGCTGGCACGATGTCGATCAAACTTGTATTCAGCGGTGGACTCGAGTTACTATTTGGCAACGAGCGGAATCAATTGGTTCTCATCCCTTCATTTGTGCCATCTGATAATTCCACGCACTTTTCTCCGTCCTCGTCTTCATCTACCTCATCATCATACAACGATACGCCCTCCACGGGAGAGACGAAGGCAGCAGATCTGGAGTACTTGATTTATCACCTTCGTGATCATTTACTCAAAGAGCGCCCGGAATTGTTTATGGAGAATGGGACGATGTGCGCTGTCTCTATTTCTACTGAATCTTTACCTCATAGTATCTCTAGCCGCCCAGGGATCCTTGTGCTGATTAACAACACGGATTGGGAGCTTGAAGGGGAAGGTTCCTACCAACTTCGCAATAACGATGAGATCGTTTTCATCTCAACGCTACATGGCGGATGAGGAAATTCGTGTAGCATCGAGAGAACCGCGAGATATGTTCATGACATCGGGTTGGGGATGAATAAGGTCCTCTTATAGCTAAATATCCCGCTAGCAATCATTGGCACGGGGCCCGCTTCTATAGAAGTGGACGAAACGCATTGTTTCGCACCCCCAGCTCACAACAGTATGTACATCTCCTGTACATCGCCTACTTAGATGTGGGCTACAATCGCCCCTCCTGTCAGGAATAAAGCGACACATGCCGGCGCGAGAACTGGCTAGTGGGCTCGAATGACTGCCTGATGGTAAATGCTTTGTAACATATACATCAGTTCACGATCACAAGGGAGAAAGAAATGATTACATACATAGTTGAACCGCTAAACCTTTACCGTTCTAGCCTGCTGGACATATTTCTGCATGAGCACAACCACCCTCTTGAGGTTCTGACTCATCTTTGCCGAGGTAGGAATGACATCGAGTATGCGCTCGCCGTCCGGCGTCTTCACGATCATCTCTGTCTTGACGTACTCCTCGAGCCTCCTCAGCTTTTTATGCGCCTCCTCGACCGCGTCCTGATCCCCTTCGCCACCCAACAAGTCCGCCTTGTTCGCTATAACCATATGAGCTTTGTCGCTCATTCCTGGTTGGTATTTCTCTAGCTCGTCTTTCAAGTCTCTAAGCTCATCCCATGGTTCTGGGCGAGATAAATCCACAACATAGACGAGTGCGAGGGATCGTTCCATTGAGCGCAGGAAGGAATGACCTAGACCAACATTTTCTGATGCACCGGATATGAGCCCAGGATTGTCTGCGACCGTGAAGCGAAAGGTCTCATGAACATCGAAGTCGTGACCTGGTTCTATGTCAGGCCGGGGGAAATCAGGTGAATGTTGTTCTTGGACATTGTCTATGTCGGAAAGTTCGCGCTCCCGAAGGCGCTCTTCCTCAATAGCAGTTTCATCGAAAATATTTTCCCCCTGAAGGGCGCCTTCGAAGGTTCCATCTTCTGCTACACGAATTACACCAACGATGGGGTTAAGTGTAGTAAACGCATAGCCAGCAACCTCAGTCTTCGCCCGACCGCCAGTCAACGCGCGAAGAAGAGTGCTCTTGCCCGCGTTCGGCATCCCGACAAGTCCGATATCCGCGAGAATCTTGAGTTCGAGGTATAACGTTAAACGCTCACCCTCGTGTCCCCGCGTTGCAAATTTGGGTGAACGGCTGATGGGTGACAAGAAATGCGGATTGCCCAACCCACCGTTGCCACCCCGCGCGACAATATGTCCCAGCCACTCCTGCTGGCCCATTCCAAGAGGTGCATCATCGGAAATCACGACTTCCCCCGTCTTGTCCAAGTCGAGATTGATAGGCGATAGCAGCCTCTGTTTCCTAGCCCAGCGCCTGGCTCTCTCCTCGCGGTAAAGAGCTGCCTCCGCCTGTTTGAACACATCACGATTGACATTATCATCCGCATACCGCGGATAATGCACCCATCTGTTATCCCGAAGCTTCGCATGACGGTCCTCGGGACTGAGCCCTTCCAGCCCCTCCTCCTCCGCTTCCCATTCATCCTTCGCGCGTCGTGAGTCGCCTGGAAGAAGTTCGCGTACCACTGTGCCTAGAGGAACCTTTATGATTGTTGGTGGTGCGTTTTTGCCATTCTGCCATGTCCCTTGGCCATTTCCGCCTGCGGCGCCTCGTACGCGTTTTGGGATGGATGAAAGACTGGTGAGATTGGGTGAAGGGAGAATATAGACGTCGCCTCCACGTCCGCCGCTACCACCTGAAGGAGGCCCCATGGGCTTCCACTTTTCTCGGTGGAAAGCAACGCATCCGTCACCTCCATTGCCTGCATGATGTTGAGTATGCATGAGTGAATTCAGACGTGTACACACCTCCTCGAACGTTGATTATAAGGTTGTCGAGGAAGGATTGGCCCTGCGCGATGTTATTATCAGGTGGTACGCGTAGACCTAGAGGTGCAGCTCACCCCTTGTCTTCGCTTCCACTCAGTCTTTCGTTGCCGTCGAAGAAAATCCTGCAAGTTGTCTTCATCCTCTTGTGTCTCTATGGCAGCATTCGAAGCTTCCTGACGCGCTGCGCCACTGCAGTAAAATAGCCGTCTCTGTCTGAATAGAGACCTGCAGAATGGTCTTAACATACAAGCGATGAAGTTTCGAAGTAAAAATTGGGTGATCCTAAAGAAGTAAACATAAATTACAAACACTGAACAACTTCTACATGTAGTACAGTACTACTATTATGTAGTACACCGATTCAATATAGTCAATATATATTACAGTAGTACCATGTTTTTACAATCGGCAGAAGGTCATACATAATGTTGCCTACACTAACAGTCCTTATAACTGAAGTATGAGCAAAATCGTAAGCTACAAGACATATACAAGCGTCAAAATCGACTCGGAAGTACGTCTTTCAATGACATCTCATCACAATCTGTTTTCACTTTCATGTGCTGTCAAACCTAATAGATGGCTTGGTGTCAGTGCATGCACAGACCCTTCTCGTGGTCGTTCTGTTCGTAACTCGTTTCTTGAACTTGACGGGGACGTCGACTTTAGTGGCAGTTGTGGTGAGGTTATGAGCGTGGAGGTACTGATGCGCAACAATAGCGATGCAGCAGTTTCATCCTCTGGAGTGTACACTGGCGAGGACAATACTGTGTCGCTGGGACTCCGTCGTGGAGAAAAACCCAAAAAACAAGGTTGCATCTGTGTTCCCGACTGCGGAAGGATTGTACTCGGAGAAGGGAGCGTCAGAACGGGTGGAACTCCGGAGACGGAGGAGGAGCTCGTGAATATTGCGGAAGTTGGAGGTGTTGGAAGCTGTTGTGATGGAGACTTTGAAGAGCGCGGAACTGGCCGGGTAGATGGTGACTGGGACGAAGTCAGGGCTCTCCGAGTCCGTTCTTGCGAATGTGGAAGCCAGGTAGAGATGGATGGCAGGCGGGAGGATGAGTCCTCAACGGATCCCACTTCAGTCATTGCACCATCTTCCTGCTCGACGTCATGCTTCCTTCGCTTGGACCCTCTGGCTTCAGAAGAAGATGACTGGCAAATGCACTGCTTGCACCCATCTTCCTCGAGGCGCTTCACCTTCTCTGTCAGGTCCTGAAGATACGCCACCGTTCGTACCAGTATCTCAAGTTTGAATTCCTTTTCTCCTGCCTTCACCTTTCCTTTGCCCTTCTTGCGTTCGTCGTCTTCATCCTCATCACTGACCTCTACAGCTTCATTGACTCGCTTGTATTCCGCAGGCACAAGCTCTCTTAAGGCGGCCAGAGCATCATTAATTTTGGTGCGTCTGGCTTTTTCAATGAGCGAGTGATTGATCTTCCGCTGAGCTTCACGTGCAGAGCGTGAAAGCGCGCCAGGTTTGCGACCGCGACGTTTGAGTTGTGGTGCTGGAGTATCATAAGCGTCATCTTCAGCCTGGTCATCGCTGGAAATTGGGCTAGACAATCGAGGATTGACCGACTGCGGAGGTATTGCAACAGCAGCGCCCGAAGCCGAACGCAAGCGCTTTGCCCTACGTGGGGTGCTTTCGGCGTACATGTCCATCTCTGCTGGACCTTTGAGAGGTGCAATTGCAATGGGTCGGAAGAGATGCATATGACAGTTCATATTCTCATCCGCAAGGGCTTATGAACGACATGCGACACGTTTGTCAAGTGGTGATTGGCTGGGAGTGTGGACCCCGTAACGGATGGACAGCATCACAATGGCCTGTAATGCTCTTTATACAACGTGCCTATAATTACTGGCGGCCCTCTCGAAACCCCTCGCACGACTGGTTTTGAGCGATCTTATTGGCCCTTGGAAAAACGCACGTGTGCGAAGGGTTTAAGCGCCCACATATTATCGACCTTCGATACAAAAGCATTTCCCAGCTCCGCAGTGGCTGGCTACGTGGAGGGAAATTCGCTGGTGGATCCACGAAATGCCGAGCATGCAATCCACGTACAATACCCATTTACAGTGAATTTCTTCCGCGTCACGGATACTCCTTCAGGGGTTTGTGTCATTCAATATGTTATGGTACGTGAAATGGTGAAAGACTCGAAGGAAAAAGTCGTCCAGCTTTCTGGAGAGAATCTACAGACCCTCACAGATGCCAGCTATGGCTCATGCCGTTCTATTACGAAAGATCACAAGATACGACATCCAGGAAGATGACGCACGAGCACGATGATCATTGCGTATTAGCTTGCACATATGAATATTCACGATTGAATAACCCTTGAAGCTTTCTCAGGTAGCATCTTCAAATAATTCAATTTCATGGATAGGATCGCCGGCGATACCCATAAACTTGCTTCAGAACCCGTCGTGTTGCTCAAACAACTCGACTACGAGCTCGAGCAAGCGCAGCTGGACTGGTACTACGTAACAGCATCAAGACAATGACACTCGAGGGTAAGCTGAAGCCTCGCTATTCTGACTGATTATCATCATCCGCAGCTCTCCTTTGACAGCAAACGTGACATTGACAACTGGACCCCTCAGTGTCATGGCCTATCCTTCTTTCGGAGGAAGAAAAGGGCTGCGTGCCACTGACGTCCGGCATCAAACATCACATCCTCGCCGACGTCTGTAATGTTAGCATACCAGCAGACGGTGACGGTGTTCCGCTCTGTGATGCAAACATAGTTCTTGTTGTTGTTTAGGTGTGGAGACGGAGGGGCAAGATTAGGAGACACTGGCATTACCTGGACGCACAGATGAGCTGTTTAAGAAGGCAAGTCCCAGCACTATTGCTTTGACCCAAATTCTGAGTTCGATTAAGATGCCATCGGGGCTTTTGGACCCAACTGAAATGAATGATATCAGACAGCAGGAAACAGTGGTCGGGCACGGATAGCAGCGCGGAGCAGTTGGAACACATTTTGTGCACGCCTCCGCGAATGTGTCTTGCGATATGCGGGGACTGCGGCTATGCTGCTAGTACTTACTCAGTCCATAATTGTTTTGGTTGAAGTTTTATTCGCCACTTGATTGGTTACTGAAACCTCTCAAAAGCATTTCATGAACCTGTGGGACGCCGTTCGAAATTTCACTTAGGTAGGCACAGGTACTACTGCCTTCTCACTTTCATTCCTCTGCTAATGATTCACGTCTGTGGCGTCGCATTACATGATGTGTACTGGCAGGATACATCCACCCATCGCGAATGTATGACTCATCGATGCATCATCGCTTTCAGCTTCGCAACCTCGACCCGACGATATCACTGAAAGCATGCGTGTTGTTCGGTGCGTCAGGTCATCGAACAATTCTTTGTTAAGAGTATTGATATTACGCATAGTGAAAAAAAAACTCTAATCAAAACACCCATCCGTCATCATCGCTCTCAGCTTCGCAACCTCTACCCGGGGAATGACATCGATTTCAAATGGTGCTGCATGAGAAATGACCGCATCATTGAAAGCGTGCGTGTTGATGGGTGCATCAGGTCGTTGAACAATGCGGAAAGACCACAAAAGAAGTGCGAGGGTAATGTACAACGATTGATTCGCGAGGTGCAGGCCGGGACATACACTTTTAATGATAAGTGAACTTCGTTGATCGGTCTGAAAATCGACGTCGGAACGACTAACCGTCTACCAAAGCCAAATGTGATGAATTTCGTATGATCGTCATTAAGGCGACCTTCTGAATCAAGCCAGCGCTGAGGATTAAATGTTTCGGGATCTGGGAAGACGGTAGGATCGCGAGAAAGAGTCCTGAAAAGACGTGCTTAATGAACCAATGTATACCGTGAAGCGACGCCATACCAATGGCAGCCGTAGACTGTTGCACCCTTGGGAATGCAGTATCCTCGCTGATTGCAGGCAGGCTAGAATGAGAACGTGGGTTACAACAAATTAAGACACTGACCCACAAAATATCCTTGGTTGCACGGTGGGGAAATCCTGAGCACATATCAGTATCGTTTAGAGCGTGCCAAAATTCGAATTTACCTATGCGGACGATAGGTCTCCACCTCAAAGTTTCCAACAAGAATGCGTGCAATTGAGGAAGGGAGCTCAAGTCATTGAAGGTCGGCGCTATATGAGAAATTAATTGAGAAATCAAAATCTTTGTACCCCTTTGATTTGGTATTACCTCTGTCTGACCCGATCACTGTGTCTAGCTCTTCATGCACCTTTGCCTGAGCCAGTGGATGACATGCTGCAGCCATAACAGTAGCGGTAATTCCAACAGCGGTCTGAACAGAAAGTGAGTTCGCGAAGATAAATAAGTTGCATGGCTTACTGTATCAGATCCCGCCCCAAAGAGTGATCCAGCAAGATACGACATCTCATCTATAGAGAGTTTATGTTCTTCGGTGTTTTCCAATAGTGTCTTGGTGAAGGAGGGGCCAGCTTCATTCCGATCCTGCGTACAACAAGATGTAAGTCACATACATTTACCAAAACAAAAAACCCTTTACCACTTCACTCTTGACGCGCCTTAGTTGATGCCTAAATAGCTCAAGCTCCTCATGATGCCACTCATCAAGTTGTTTGCCGTAACCAGGCAAGTGTCGCAAAAGGGGCACGCGATCGACCAGATAAGCTCCTGGGAGAATCGTGGCATGAAAGTGTTCAACAACTTTGTGGATACGAACAACTTCGAGATCGGCGTTGGCAGTGGGAGTGGATTTCCCATAAGTCACCTGAAGAATGACTGATGCTGCATACCTTAAGATACCATATCTATGAAAGGATCACAAAAGACCTTGGGAGTGACGTACCGCTTTGCATGCTTCTGATGGTTCGTCGGGTCATTCAGCACATCCAATATAAAGTTCATCGCGTTCTTGCGCTGCATATCTTGGTATTCTTGTGCCGCCTTTGGTTGTAAATGAGGGTGTACTGCTTTTCGGAGGCGCCGGAAGCGTTCTCCGGAACGAGCTAGGGTGATACGCATTTCATGTGAGAGCATCTCACTCGCTGCAACGGACCGAGGTCGGTCTACCAGTGATCCACCTTCTTTCTCCATTATGTCTACAACTGCCTGGTAGATAGGTTATTGTCGGATGAAGCTCAAAGTTTGGGCAGATAATCAGATTACCTCCACGCCACCGATGACGATGATGACTTGGCTACCTTGTCGGAACGACACAACCGGCCCATACTCTCGGACAAAGTTGGTCAGGGCATAGGCAATGCTGAGTAGATGATCTACGTCAATCTACAATATTTTGTATAACACTGCCAAAACTCACTTTACAGCAGGCAAAGCATTATTCCAGAACCAACGGGCGGGAGGCCCAGGTGGAAGCGGGATGCCCTTCCTTGCTAACGAGAATTTCTTGTATAAAACGACGAGTGCCACTACAACTGCGATGATGCCAGCGGCACAGTTGGCACTCTTAGTGAGAGCGTTCAGGATCCAAATCATGTGGTGTTGGGCTGGACAGGCGTGCAACATCTTAATCGACGTAGATTGTGTCTGATAAGCCATGCGTGTCCATCCTCTTATATTACCTCGCCCTCTGTCTGTTATTTGACAACCAATTGAGATGCATCACTGCGGTGACAGCCTCGTGGTGGGGGTGGGTCACTCCAAGAGCCGAATCAGAGTCTGCAAACGCTGATAGAGTCACCGATCATTCTCCGACCTTGCGGCTGGTTGTTCGAGGACAAATACGGTCCGGTGACGTTCAGAATGGTTAGACTGAAGGCACGGCCAGCCTACAACACAAGGATCTCGATGATGCACTCACTATTTCAGCTTTCTCTGGAACAAAGATTAACCAGCTTGAGGATGATCTGGTTATCGGTCTTAAACATCACCACGCCCTCCCACCTGGTGTCGCCACGTGTTGGATTATGGACAAGGCCACTCAGTCAGGGGTAAACATGAGGAAGAAGAGCCCGGAGTTCGCTTGATCATTACAAGCGATGCATTCTTCGGAAAATTGGGTCAAGCGTGGAGTAACCTTCAGCCGTGGAGAATTTTTGGCTTCTACCAACAACCGTCAATACATGCCCCTGCTTCGTCGCCAGCGATGACCTTGCTTTCGTTTTTAATAACGAGCACACTTGAAACGGTATTTTGGAAGGACAGAGACTGGTCACAATATTAATCGTAGCAAATGTATGAGCGAGGACTACGAATGCGGAAAATGCCGTTGTTTGTAATTGTGGACGATTCGCAGAATCAACGGGTTGGCATATGACCTTGCAAGCAAGGTGACAGCAAGTCTGGTATTCATGGATAATTATATAGGGCTAAATGCAAATCATTAATGCTATATAAAATATTGCTGAGGGAGCGTTTATGGACGCGTCAGCAGGTACTTGTTGCATAGATAGATTGTAAAGTCCGTGACTCACCGAGTGAGGGTTGAGCGAAAAAAAAACATGGTGGAAATACTGAAACCGGTGTGAGACGACGGATGTATGAAATGTGGTAGTGGCGCGTACCCAGGCTGGGAGGAACTGGAGGTTTCAGGAAGTTCTGGTTGCAAATTCTGTGGTTGGCGCTTGAACTTGAAGCTGCCGACGCTGTGGCAGCACTTGTTCGTCTTCAAGAAGTCCCTGCGAACCTTGAGTGACTGACACAGTCGAGATTTCCTGCAAGATTCGTGCAGTCAGTATTTTCAATCATTGTCCCATCTCTGGGCAGCGAAAAAGCGCCGATGGTAGTGATGGGGTCATCCTTGCGCTTGTATGATGACAGCAAGCCGTCGAATACCTTGGTTTTGATGTCTTCCTCAATGCGTGAAAGCCGAATTCAAGAGTTGGCTAATCCTTGACAGCTTCCTCTTCAGATGATGGAGGAGCTGCTGTGACTTCAAGTTGGAAAGAGTCCTGCAAGACACATGAATACCGTTGCTCCGGTCAGCGACCTATACAATAAGATTTAGCATTAATGCAGGAACTCGAACATATATAAACATGCCTTGTGTACCCTTGCGGTTACTGGAATATTCTTGCAAGTGCCACGTGCTACATCCACGAGCGCAGCATACTAATGGTTGGGGTAGGTAGACGCCAACAGCCTCTTGCCTTGGCGACATTTCATGAGCCCACCTCAGTGCTCACTTGCTCATGGACTGCAACTGTAACTTGTGAAAACGCTGTGAAATTTAATGTCCGACATCAGCAGCCATGGCAGGCACCCTGATCTTCACTGGCACTGTTTCTCAACGGATATGCCAGTATAGTGAACAGTAACAAATATAGCGTAACCTAGTGGATATCAACGAGTCAATGACAAATGGTGCAACTGCAAATGATACATGCATCCGTCATCATCCGAGTCGCTGTCAGCTTCGCAACATCGGTGCATCAGATTGTGGAATGGGCCTTGATATTACACATAGAAAACGAACCCTAATCTATACACCCATCTGTCATTGTCGCTCTCAGCTTGACCCGGGGAATGACATCGATTTCAAATGGTGGGCCTGCATGGGGAGCGACCGTGTCACTGAAAGTGTGCGTGTTGATCGGTGCTTAATGTCGTTGAACAATGCGGAAAGACCACAAGCTTTGCGAGATGCAAGCCGGTCCGCCATGGTGATCACTTGAGCCTGAAAGTACAGTATAAAAGGATGAATCGATCGTTACTGACTCCGATTCTAGAATTTACGTAATACACCGGTCTTTCCTATACTCATGAGTTTACAGTCGGCCTTGGAACGATTAGCTACGTACCGTGCCAACAACACGCGCGCTTCGCAAGATATATTCCGAAATGGACTTCTAGTGCTTCAGAAAAGCGGTTTCAAAAAGTTGGGAGACGACGGCAAGCCATTCCGTAGTCATCCACGCCTGTTATTTGAACTCAAGTCATTCTGGTGTTCCTGCAGCCTGGACATCCCTAGAACAATTGGCATTAGCCTCAATAGACGTCGGACGACTCGATATAGCAGATGTGTGTCCTTTTCTGCTGTTCTAAGTACTTACCTCACCCTAAGCTCAACCCCATTTCTATATAGCAATGCCTCCAGCTCATTGCCGACAATTTCCCCAACTCCCCACGCGTCGACTGTCTCATAGGTATCCGAATGGAAGCTACAGAGCCTCCAGAAACAGCCCTTAAATACTACGCCGACATACTTGAAGCCGACTCCGCCAATGTCGTGCGTGCTTTCATATACGTGTCTTTCGTGTGCTTACTCTCACTATAGGCAATCTGGAAGCGACGAATATCAGTCCTGAGGAGAACAGGAAAGGTAGAAAAGGCCCTGAACGAACTCGTGCAATTTGTGGATACTTTCTATACGGACGTTGAAGGGTGGCTAGAACTCGCAGACATCTATGCGTCGTGTAACCAGTGCGTCTTCATTCTATAATACTATCACACGTCCTATTCATTTTGTTTGCTCGTACAGATATGATCACTCCTTCCAGGCGCTCTCACATGTTCTGCTCCTAACGCCCCAGAACCCCTTCTACGTCCTCCAAGCCGCTGAAACAGCCTACACCTCAGAAGACTTTCCCCTCGCTATCAAGATGTTCCTCACCGTCGTAGACATGACCGATGCTGATGATTCAGAACAGCTTTTGCAAGAATCCACACCTCTCGGGATCACTGTGCGAGCGTGGTTCGGCGTGAAACTCGTGCGTTTTTTTCTCTTGCAAGGGCTGCTGAATATCGATGTAATTCTTTTAAAAAACAGTGTGCTCGTCGGATAGCACAGAATGCGAACCTGAAGTCTTCATCGAATACTAGTGCGCCGAAGAACCTGGGATTACTAGATGAACTGGCCGCGGAGCGTCTTCGAGTTGCGTATTCAAGTTCGGGTCAGAAGGGTGAGATCGCGAAAGGGAGACAAGAAGTTTTCGCTTGGGTCGCGACTCCCCTTGCGTAGGCATGCAGTTGATTTCCTTTCTCTTCTTCAGCTACGTCCAGTCCCGTCTTGTTGGCATTTATGACGTTCACTCAGACATGATCAAGGGAAGAGATAGTCATCAATGTACTAGACAAATGCCCGAGGTAAATACTATGACAAGACTGAAGTTGCGGGCGAGCACGCGTAGCGCCTGACCTGAGACAGAGGGATAAGCTGCACACAGGGATGGTGAGTTGCCTCGCTGCGACTGCACTGTAGGTGTCCTCTTGTCTCTTCTGGTGTGAATTCCAGGCGAACGATGGCTTCTGAATTCAAAAGACCAACTCTGAGGCACAAATTTGAGGACCATGGGAAGGCTGTTCGAGATTTCGTCTTCTGATACGACAATGTCCAAATTGTGTACAGGGCTTCTTGTCGGGAAAGTATGGAACTTCGAGGGTAGTAGGGAATACGGAATTGTATCAGGCAGAGTGAACATCACAATTTGCATTCGAGAACCCGGGCCTGGGGTGGTGTGAGACAACGGACAGCTGTGATACTATTACATACTAGTACATACACCAAAACAAAACACAAGCTTAGTAGGTACTACTATGTACTACTAGTCAAGGATGATACGCATCGAACTCTGATTTAAGATAGCACCAATAGGTTGCCAGGCGCGTACCGTACCAATCTTCCTAAAGGTCTTTGGGCCCACTTTATTCACCACAATCCAGCGACGAACCGTCTGAGCTGGTTCCGAGGTGACATCCACGATCCAACAATCTCCCATTTTCGGAGGGCTGCTACAATGAATCCATGCCAAGACGACGAATGGCGTCCTGTGGCCTTCAATTTGGAAGCATAGAACCCTCTTATTCCACCCCATAATCTCATTACCATAGGTCAACTTTCGCCCAAAGTTCATCTCCCCCATGAGTTTCGAATAGTGGTGTAAGGAACTCGCATGAAGTGCGGCAAAAAGTGCTTCTTGAGAACCTTGAATCTCATTCGATGCGACCATGTCTGATGTTGCCAGGCCATGCTGGAGTTGTTGTATAATCGGATCTGTGTTGCAACCATTGGCCGTCAGAAACCAGGTACAGAAGGTGATCTTGTTCATCTCTCCTCCCCCGTCCCCAATGTCAGTACTCATCCCCATTACGCATCCTACGAACCGAACCGCAATGTGTAATCCATCGTCAGCTATCTTCATATCCTTCTGATTGTGGTGGTGTAGGGTTTCCGGGTGGAGCCCTGCGAGAGCAGCCCCGGGAAACCGTTCGTTCCAAAGATTAGGGGCTGTTATATGGGGCATCCAATGTTTTCCATCTACTGCATCGGGCTCTGGAGAGTCGTGTAGCAATGGCCATACTCTTCCTGACATTATGGCTTTTGCCATCATGCGTTCCCACATAGATTCAAGTGCTGCAGTGCTCGAATTGCGATCAGAGGCTCCAGATGGATTAATTGGCACTTTCTCCTCGTCGCTGAGCAACCCATAGAGCCCCAACAGGCGGTCCACGGGGTACATAGATTGTCTGTGACTGATTTGCCAGATGAGGCTAATCAGGTTCACATGTCCATTCTGCTCGAGTTCCTCCTTCATCTGGAAACGCAGGTTTCGGGTTTGCCAATTGCGTGGGACAGAAATGACCAATTCCTTGCCTGGATGAATGAAGTTGTAATCGGTTCCACCTTGTGGTTTTTTCAGGGAGCCGTTCCGCAATATCTTGTGGTACCAGTCCAGTAAGCGTAATAGATCGACGCGCAGTTCTTGTCCATCAGGGAGGATATGTTTATTTGGCAACAAAAACTCCTGGTATGTCCACACTCTCCAGAACCATTCATCTCCAATGACAGCATCAAGCACTGCGATACTTTCCCAAATCCTCGGTGCATTGTCTTGCACGGAGGCATTGACATCCATGATATCGCACGAGAGGTCCACAAGTTGTGCGTGTGCCAACGGGAAATTCAAGTAGTTGCTGGGCACCACGAGGCAGGCTGTTGCGCCGCGATAGTAGTGGTTCATTTTTGGAATCTCGACAGCCTTTTCTTCGTCTGCCTCTGGGCTGTTGCTTTGGTTGATGCAGATGGCGTCCATCCACATCCATTTAACCCTTTTACCTGCCTTACAGTATGCCAGGATCGTGTCCCACTTTGCGGGATCTGAAATAGCCACGGGCCATTCGATAGTGGGCAGGATCATCTGGTGTTTAATTTCTCCCCACACTTGCGAAACCACAAGGTAAGGTGGAATGGTATGGCCTGTCTCCTGAAGGTATATCTGTTGATCCTTCAAAACCTCATTCTCGCAGTCATAGAGTCGTAGTGGGGCTTTCGCAAGGCTGTGATGAGCGGATGCACAGCGTCAATTCGACAACAAATCTAGTATGATCTAGCTCTCACACATTTTCCCTCAGGTCATGTTCCTCGCTATTCATTTCGATATTCAAACCTCCAGGTTCTGCATCATCAGCTGACTTTAGTCCGGCTGCTGCCTCAGGGCCTGCTCCAGGCTGAGATCTGCTACCTGTGTAGTGGAGTGCCTCCAAGTCCAACTGACTGTCGCTCTCAGTGGCCAGGACAGGTTGAAAGGCCTGCAGGGCCTCCCGGAATGTGAGTAGGCCAAGACTTCCTTCCTGCAGGTTGTTTAGTGCCCACGAGCCGAACTTATGAACGCCCTCTGCTCTAGACTCGGACTCTGGATCCATTGAGATAAGTGGAGGGCGGTTAACCTGGTATGCATGTCAAAGACATCCGGGGGTATGAACTTCTAACTCATACCAGAATGCAGCTGCGCGTTTGGGAGTTGAGGAATTGGTAGGCACAATCAGGGCTCCGTGACTCGGAAAAACACCCTACGGAGTTAACGACGAACTTTCAACTCACTCCCACCCTCGAGGGGTTTTTGATACCAGTTTTTAATAGTTTTGACACACTCAAAATATGTTTTTTCCTGGTCATTTCGACATTTTTCGCTACGGGAGCGCAAAGGTCCACTGTGCAGGCTCTTACGAAGCTATTGGAACTGTGGTATCCTGTTATTAAGGCGGCCTGTTCTCCTCCTCCTCCGGCTTCTCTGATAGCAAGTGAAACCTGACTATTGGTTTCGAGGAAGGCTTTTTGGTCCATGTGGCGGGATAGTGGGAAGGTGATAAAAAAAGGCAGGACGGGACAAACATATCAATGTGACCTCAAGTGCATTATTCGGTGCTACTTAGGTACTGCCATAGAACTCAACCCTATCTGGAAGTTGTGCGAGGTTCGGAGGTGACTCAATCGTGTGTCATTGCGCCCGACGCTGTCGAAGAAGTTTATCAAGTTTGCAATTATCGAGCCGAGTGAATTGTTCATTATACCTCTCAATTTGCCAGTTTGTCGGTCACATCTTAACTACTGTTCGGGATTTTCAGATGTTCCGATGCTTATATATCTCAGAGTTGTCTCAGAGAGTCAATTGATAGACTATATGTTCCTGGGATCAAATATTGATATATTAGAGTTGACGGTTGATGCTTGTTCATATGTGGCTTCTCCTGTGCCTCGGCCTCGGAATGCTTCCGTTTCGATGGACGAGAGTGAGAAGAGAGTGAGAATGCACAATATTATACCTAACGCCAATACTACAAATACTCTTTATAAGTGACTATCCAACTCCGATAACCAGCATCATCGAACTGTCCAGCTATCCGTGCCTTGCCATCATGTTTCAATTGTTCCAGGTAAGAAAGTCATCTCTTTGCGCCAGTATTATCCTGACACGCCTGACCATGATGACCATTACCTATTTCCTTTCTATGCCATCTACATCACACAACAATGGCAATGAGCACCGCGTCACGACAATACTATACTATCCCTAACACTCACCACGATCAACCGTGCCTCAGGTGTTCCAAGCACTCTTAGCCAGTGCGCCAGACTTGGACGAAGACCGAACATCTGAGAGGTAGACTGTGAGTGCTGAAGGGTGATACCAGGCGAACGAGGGGTTGAGGGATTTTTGGGATTCCACATTGTTATTTTGGTCGATGCAACACGTGTCAACCCAGAGCTAGCGAAACCCCGCTTGATGAGCTACTTTTCAGAATGACTGCAACTTCATAAGACCGATTGCATTCAACTTGTACATGATGTTGTCTTGGATGTCGTGCAGCAGGCTGCAGCTGCTCATTCCCACCCCATCAATAGAATGACATGACATACGGAAGTACGTCGCCAAAATATCTGCGATGGGCTTTGTGTTGAATCCGAGTATCTCTGGCACGAACGGATAATCAACTGCTTGCCACTCTGGGCTTGTGGTTGCCATGTTGTAGTCCGCGAAAGATACAGTTGCGGGCTAGTAGCTTGAAACACAAGGGAATGGTTGTATCGAACCGGGATTGCGGCGGGGACGAATGTTATGGTGGGCAGATGGGAAAATGCGCGTGGTTCAACTGCACTGCCAATTAATGCACATATGCATGGTTATGCAAATTTGTCAAACAATCTACTCCTGTTGTATGACAGCTAGTAGCCCAAGGCCTCCGAGAAGTGCATATTTAAGTTGCGGGAAATCATTCTGCGTGGCATGATCAGCGTTATTGGGCATGAACGAGATATGCATGAAAAACAGACTACTAAGTGGCACGCGTATTTTCAACTAGGACAGTGAAAGAGGCTTACCATAGCAATCGTCACGTAGCCGATGTACGGAAGAAACCTGGGGATAAGATATAAGTGGATTGGAGGTGTAGTTAGAATATTGAACAGTAAAAGAGACGTGTCAGGACTCAGACTGCACAAGCTTTGCCTTCAAACCGGATGGGAATAAGGCGAAAGACACATACCCGCGAACTTTGCCAATGATATGTCTTCGGTCGAGCCATTCAAGGCCTTGGTAAAGGTCAATGTCGTCAACATGATTGTTGTCGCCTTTCGTGAGCATCAGTTGATGTTCCCCCGGTGGGAGTTTGAGCTTTGCTAGTCTGGGGTATGGTTGTAATTAGTCATCGAATGTCTTTGACTTGCTAACCCCTGCAACGAACCACATACGGCGCACTGGAGACACTCACCTGTTGTTGATGATGCGGTTCTCCGTATAATTGTCAAATGGGATGAAGACATCCCGGGTCTCCAGGACGCGGTGCACGATGGGTATTTCGGCGCCAGGGATCCTGTATACTGTGATATCGCCTGTATGGTAGCGTTGGCCTGGAGGGTTGGTAAGGAAAAGAAGGTCGCCACGGTAAAACGCTAGTTCCATTGAGCCACTGTAGATATAGGATAAATGAATACACAGGACCCAGTTTAGGGTGGGGAGAAATGGAGGTTTCAAGTTGAATGCCTGACTGAGCGAGGATCGTACACACCTGAGGACAACGACAATTGGAGATTCTGTGTTCAGAATCAGGCCGAGACCTTTCCATAGCATAAGGCCAGATGCAACGACGGAGGCAAAGTTGAGAATTTGGAGCAGAAACTGAAGGGACAGGGAATATAGAAGCATATGGGGTCACATCAAGGACACGTCGGCACAAATGAAACGAAAGACAAGTCGGTACTCTGCAGAATGATCGAAAACGCTGGGACGGACGTGTCGGAATCCTAGTCGACGGAACATCTTGAGCTCATTTGAGAACATCACTACTACACGAATAGGAAATTGGGAGAAGACGACGGGCCAGGTGAAGTTGACGCGGCCCTGCCGCGGTCGTGACGCGCCTGTGACGCGGCACTGTAACAAATTCCTATGTACAAATCATGTTTACACAACTTCATATCGCATTCCAAACACTTTGAATCATCGTTAATGATCAACATATGAGTGTCTGCCTGCGTACAGGCTCTATAGTGCTGTATTCACCTCTCACCAAATTTACAGTGCTTGTCCTCTGCGTTCATACTACTAGTATGCATCTTGCCGTCCATCACTGAAAACCAAGATCTATGATAAACCCTTATATACACATTATAATCCCAACAATGTCTATAATCGTATAAAATATGGCAGTGCAGAAGCCATAGTCTTGTATAGAAATATATTGTTATCCCTTGCGACCAATCTTTATCATGATTACCTGTGCCCGGCATTAGTTGAATGAATTTGGCTGTGTAAAAACTCAAACGGATTGATAAACACGCTAATTGCTGAAAACAAGATATATATGTGTAGAACACTATCCCCTATGACCAATAATCATCAAGATGGTTTTCATTTAGCATTAGCTGCATGAATCATGTCGTGACAGTACTAAAACTGTACTGAAGTGGTGAAGCATGTTCGAAAAAGTGTCTCTCATTTAGCATTTCTAGCACAGAGGCTCTCCTGTCCAATAAGTAAAAGAGATGGAAATTCTTGCCATCTGTACCATCATATGGACAATTGTTTCATTGGCATCATGGTATTGCGGGTTTTATACTTGATTGGCCAGGAAGTCACATTGGGTTGTATAGGATTATACAGAGACACTCGGTACAATACATGTAGTTTATCAATGCCTCGCCAATTCTCTACCCTAATCTCATCATCAACACCGTCTGCAGGAACAATAACATGGGTTGAACCACAACAGATATCGTTAGTGCCTTGAAGTCCAATGAAAGCAAGGTGTCGCGGCAACTTGACACTATTGTTTCCTTATGCAAAATTTGCACTGCTCAAGTGGTTGACTGAGTTTGGCGGTGCCGGTGTACAATCAAGCTCGGCGGTGCCAGTATAGGATCAAGTTTGGTGGTATATAATCGAACTCGTGGTACCATAGGATGTAACAGGATCGAGTTCAGCCATAGGATCGAGTTTTTGGCCATGGAATAGAAGTTGGTCACAGGGATCAAATCCAAATATGAGATCGAGTTCAGCCATATCATCGAAGACCAGTCATCCTTAGACAGAAACATAGACCACGACATGACATATCCTGTTGCCAGACCATGTAGTACAGTGCGACTTTCTGGATGGCATCCTGTCGAGAAACTTGCAGGAAGTAGCGTTAATGAGTGATTGAAGGCAGAGTAGGTGATAGTGGGGATTGTAAATAAAATCTGAGTCGGATCCTTACTTATCAATGACCGGAAGATATGCTCGGCCGGTGGTGACTGAGGTCTTGACCCTTCCCAAGGGAGTTGTACCTCGTTCGTTTTGAGATCCGGTGGTCAAACTATTTCAGAATAGGAAAAGAGAAGGAGCAGGGTCGGAGCCGGGTAAGGCTGCGAGCTTCGGCGTCAGTTGCAGACAGCTAAAACCAACAGAGATAACGGCAGTTTCGAGCATTGGTCGAGGACACATGGCCAATGTTGACTTTGAAGAAAGGCCAAAATGCAGAATAGGTTTCAAGTGGGATTGAGGGATCATCCAGACCACCATTCACTACTGCCCGATCCCAACAACCGCCAGTGCTTAGCGCACATGCCCAGCGCATGTCAGCAAATGCTGACGTGGCTCGAACATATGCGAACCACACCGGAAGGCGCCAGAATGAGAGGAGTGGAGGAGGGCGAGAAGGAGATGAGGGAGAGGTAAGTTTAAGTCTTGAGTACCTATGGAAATGAGGTAGTTAGCAGCATAAAAATGCACAATACATATTACACGCACCTCTGCAGCTTAGAGAAAGGTACCCACAATCCCTCGGCCGCGTTCAACACCATCAATCTCCAGTAAAATGTCACAGCTCATTCCAAGCACCACATCCCTTCAAGCTTTTGACAGACTGGCAGTGCCTGTTCGAAAAGTCGGCTCAATGTCGAGTAAGAGATGTTAGGACCTCAGAAGCGAAGAAGGATGGCACTGACTGCGTCTTGAGATGAATTGTTGAATCAGAAAATATGACAATGACAAGCAAATGTAGCGAAGCCATGGAGGACGAGTGCAACTCACAGTGGTGTGTGTGAGTTTTGTGTCTAGAATTTTTGAATAGATCAGCGCCATATACGTTGAGCGTATGCCTACAGCATCGACGTCTTCCTATCATTCTGCACTGCTATATAGTATTAAGCAATTTTTACGCATGAATGCAAAAACTATACCACCAGCTTAGAATTCGACATACTGTTAAATTAATGTGTCGAAACGACAAACAAGCTCATGGATCAGGAAAATGATGCTTGATAAGTAGGCCAATACATGGGCATATAAGGACAACACAGATTTCGCCAACCTTATAAGGTAAATATTGTCATACCGGGTTATCCGGTTTTCAGTGATGTCAGTCCTATATTGTTGCATTACCTCTAATTCGTTCATCTATGTTGGTTTTCAGATGCAGTGTCAAATGTTGTCTCACTGTGTCAAGCTTCGACCTCACCCTGCCAAGTTTGATCCACTCTCTATACCCTACACCAACACGTCGAGCCCCAACCATGGCATGTCAGAAGCCTCGTTTAGGCTGCGTCAAGCACTACTCACACCACGACAAGTTCTCCCAAATATCTTCGCAGTCTCTGTACTAATATCAACATCCACACTCTATGCCGCGTCGAGACCTACTACAGTGCCGCGTCAACCATAGCACATACCGCGTCAGTGCCGCGTCAAACAAGTTGTGCCGCGTCAGTTGCCGCTTCAAACCTCCTCCATGCCGCGTCACAGGCGCGTCACGCCGCGTCAAACCTCGTCACCCGCGCGTCACGCCGCGTCAAACTTCATTCATGCCGCGTCACAAGTAGCACATGCCGCGTCAAACCTCACCACCTCAACTGTCACACTGTCCGTATAACTTAGGTACATTTTACTTTACATCTGTCATAATAATTGATATTCTAACAGTGTTCCTTTTCATCCTGACAGAATTAGACGTCGTACACTGTAATTGTCCATAGGCAGTAATAAATTTATTTTACTAAGCATTCTTTCGTTGTCTCCTCTGGGCTCGAGAAACAACCGTTATTATCGCGCTTTTGTAAATCGTATCATGGCCTTTGTGAGTTCTTTAAAATACGGAGTAAACTTGTTATAACCATCTTTTAGCAATTAATCAAACATATATTCAACTTTTTCTATCCCAACGAGACAGAGAATCAAAATTATCCAGATCGGCCGGGTCCGCTGCTGAGTTTTGGGGACCTCATACCCTGCTATGACCGTTCAGGTGCGTCATCCGACATATTCTCCTTGTGAACTCAGATTTGACAAATAGAACTGCCTTTGGTGCATGCTTTCACTCTCGTGGTTGCTCACCGAAAGGCCAGTGATTTTGAAAAACGCATCGAAGCTCGAAACGAAGAATGGAACGATAGCATGCTGTTGAAGATGGCTTGGGCTGATCTCATGATAAGCTATCCTACCAATAGCTTCGTGGCTGATGTCGACCTCGAGTGTCTGACCGCACTAGAAGGAAGGATGTTCGAGGATTCCGAAGAAGCAGGACCTGCAGGCAACCAGCAGTGGGGTTTGGATGCTGGCCAACATCACAGGCGATGGAAATTGTATCTTGGAATTCCTGATGAATGGGTTTCTGCAAGAGATTATAGCGAGAGTGAACTTGAAGTGAGGAAGACATTACCTGCTCCGTTCGATAGATATCTAACTTATGTGATTGACAGCGCGGCCCCTTATTCAGTGATAACTCTGATGCTACATCTTTGGAGTCTGCAGACGAGCTATCCGAAGCTGTAGTTCCTTGTCTGCCGGCCGAAGAATGTCCGCCCGTTAAACGTCGATGTGCTCCACAGGCTCGAAGGGTCCAGAGAGGGAGGAAAAGAAAATAGTCATTGGCTTATTTATACCTAGTTGTACATGGCTCTGAGGCAAATAAAATAACAAAAGAGTGGTCGTGAACTCATCCAACTTGATCTGGAAGTTGAATATAGAATATAGGAATGGCGCGTCAGTGGTCGCGTCAAGGCTCGTCAGTGCCGCGTCACATGCGCGTCACGCCGCGTCACGGCCGCGTCACGACCGCGGCAGGCGCGGCAGGACCGCGTCAAAATAGCTACGCCCGAAGACGACTCGACAAGTTGTAAGTACTGTGGCTGTGCATTCTCCTGTATCATCAACGATTGCCACTATCCTTTGCACTAGTATACTGATGAATCCCCACTGTCCTCTCTCCCGGACTTCCATTGAACAACTTATGTAAAAGAAAAGGAAATCTGTTGTAGTAGATCCCAACTGTAAGTCCTGCTAGTCTCGTTTCGGGCGTTTTAATGGGGTAAGGGCGCCGGATCCATTTGGATTATTGCCGTTAATTCGAGGCTCATCTAACTCCCGTTTTGCAGATATGCCAGCATCTGAAACAGCGGCGTTGTAGGTCGGTGATAAGGGTGGGACAAGAGGAAGAACGGAAGCGTACACCGTGAGGTTGGCGGCCGTATTCACATGTTGGAGGTGGAAGCGAGTGCTGAAGTTTCCTCTGTCGACATTTCAGAGCCAGAAACCATGACAGGCAGTGTTTTATTCGGCTGTGAATTGACAAGTTCAGGTTGATTGTAAATATAACACGAGTCATAGAGTGAAATATCGGTGTTTGGGAAGTTTGGTGAGGCTGAAATACACACCTTTGCGAGTGTCTGCACAGTAGATAAAACAACGAGGCAAGACTGTAGACCCTTCGAACACCACTGCATTTCAAGCCAGGAGTGGAGATAACGATTCCAGAAAGCCTTGTATATATGGCTGATCTTTTCATCCAATGGATTTGGAGCGCGGGAGAGATGAAGGGCCCAGTTTTGACATGCATATTTGAGAGCTTCCAAAACTGATTGACTTCGTTCCTGTGCTTCGTTTGCGAAAGTTATAAAGGCATTCATAGCATGAATGATCTTTCTGTCTGGTGAAAAACGAGATTCTGGTAATGCAGAGTTGGAATGATCCTGATGTCTTAACGCGAGGAACGCCGGAAACATCAAGACATCTGGCAAGGTCCTGAACTGCTGAATTGCTTGGAAAGCTGGCAGCGATGAAGATTCTGGGATAAATTTATACTTGCTGATTGTTTCCAATGTGCTCGAGAATTCTTCCATTGTTACCCAGACAGAGGCCGCAGGAGTCGCCTGCCAGGCTTCGCCATCAGGAGTCTGCAACCAGTTTCGCCCGCTCTGGGTCTGCAGCCAGTCTCGCCCGCCCTTAGTCTGCAGCCAGCCTCGTCCGCTCAGAGTCTGCATCCAATATTGCCGCCAGTTTCGCCCGCTCTGCGTTTCAAGCCAGTCCCGCCCACGCTTGGTCTCCAGCCAGTCTTGGCCATCTTGGGTCTCAAGCCAGTTTTGCGCACCAGAAGTCTGCAGCCAGTCTTTCCAGTCTTTTTCATTTAGCTCCTGCAGCCAGTGTCTCCCGCCCTGCATCCCTAACCATGAGTTTCCCTCGATCGTTCCCAACCAGTCCTTCCCACCCTGATTGCGCAGCCAGTTTCGGCCATCGAAACTCTCCAACCAGATTTCACCCTCTTGGGTTGGCAACCAGTCCAGTCCACTATGGGTCTTCAGCCAATCCGTCCACTGCGTGTCATTCTGCGGGTTCCGCTTCAAGATTAACATGCTGCGATGTTGATAATAATTCTGAGTCGACGTGTAAATGTGTTGTATCCCCATAATGTGCACCTTGTCTCCGATCTCCGGCAAACTGTCACCATTATAGGACACCCAGTCTACTCCTATATGCGGCGGACGGTCACCTTTCTGCACCTTGTCTCCCCTCTTCTGGCTTTTCAGCCAGTCTTTCCCGCCCTGACTCTCTAGCCAAGCTGTTCCCAACACGGTTTTCAGCCATTCCTTCGCCAGCTGACTTTGCAGCGAAGCCTTGCCCTGCCGAGTCCGCAACCAATCGTTCCCACCCTTGGTCAGCAGCCAAATGCTTCCACCTAAGGACCACAACCAGCGTTTCCCAGCCCAGATCTGCAGCCAGTCCTTTCCCCCTTGAGTTTGTAGCCAGTCCTGCCCCTCCTGTGTCTGTAGCCAGTTCTCCCCACCCATGGTACACAGCCAAGTTGGCCCTCTCGGAGTTTGCAGCCAGGCACGCCCATCCTGTGTCCCTAGCCAAAATTCTAAATCTGGACTACGGTCCCCTCGAAGCCATAGCAGAGCAATGAGAACTGATAGTGGCTCTGGTGGCTGAACGAGGAAGGATAAAGATTCTTTTAATCTTTGGGGATCTTGAGACTTCATGGTTCGGCTGTGCTTCTTTAAGTCTGACAGCATATCCAAGAGGGCTGAGCGTTCTGGAATCTCTTTCATCATCAAGCGGAAAGAGGAGCGAGCGAGTATGGAGTGGGGTGAGAGGATGTTGTGTACTTGAGAAAGGTTACAGTTTGAGGGGTCGGAAACATAGTCACGAACGGACGAGTGATAGATATTCACGGGGAGACTGCCGTCTGTAGGGATATCCATGATAGAGCGTAGTTGCACCAGTGCTGTCTCGACGTCCCTGCCTAGGCCAGGGCCAAGAAGTTTTGAGAGTTGTGAAATTGGTAGAGGATCTGCAAGGGCAGCGACGATGGACAAGTGCTGGTATGCCCGCTTAGGGTCGGCGCATGTAGACAGGATACGGTCATACAACTCGTACACCTCCGTTCCTGGTAGCAATTCACTCGCCAGATCCAGCATGACTTGAAGCCGATCGCGGGGATCACTGTCTCCATCATCAATAAACTTCATCATCGTAGACGCCACGATGAAACGTCTGCCCGCTCGGCTGGCCAGCCGCTCAAGCTCATCCCTTGATGGCTGGGGGAAATCAGGATGGCGACTTTGTAGTTCCGTGAAGGAATGATGCAAGAAAATATAGATGTCCTTGTCAACATCTGCACCATCTAACGAGATGGTGGCAGCAATGCCCTCCCCAGAAGTTTTTTTTTTTTTTTTTTTTTTTTTTTTTTGCATCAGATTGAGTCCTTTGGGGTCGTAGACCCTATGTTGGACATTTCTCGTCATATGCTTTTCCCTCGTATATGTTTGGTGATATGGTACTGTCGTACTGTGTTTTCGAACGCGTACTCCCCACGCCATCTGGTAGGATGACGCAAGTAAGCACAAAAGGAAGCTGCAACGAAGAAGGTTAGTAGATGATGTTAGGCGAGATGGACTTGCGATTGTTTTGATTCGATCGCGGCATGCTGGATTTGCTACTGGTTCGGGTTGGGGTTACTTGTCTCTACTGGTCCTTCTGAGGTGTTGACAGTGTCGCAGGAGGTGCGGCTCTCCTTTCGTCGTGGAGTAGTTCGGTTGGTGGTTGGTGTTGGTACATGGTATGTGGTGGTGGTGGTGGTGGTACATGAGTTGGTGCTGTTGTTGATTATGTTGGTTATGTTCGGTGTTATGTGCAGGTCGAGTCGAGTCTAATGTAGGGTATGGTAGTATATTATTCAGTGTTTTTACAGCTCACCAAAGGTCGTTTTGAAGCGTCCGGTACTGTTGATGAAGCGGCTGAGATGGGGAATTGCTTTGTCGGAGGTGAGAAGATATGCTAACGAGGTAGCGTCACGTCTTAAAGCATTCGAGAGAGTGTGTCGCTCATGTCGGTATTGGGGGCAGTCAAAGAGGTAATGGTGAATCGTTTCGTTGGTGCCGGGGCATATTGGACAGTGGGGCGTGTCACTTCTGTTGATGCGATGCAGGTGCTGATTGAGGGGGATGTGTCGGGTTCGGAATTGGATGTAGAGGCTGGACGTGCGCTTAGGTAGTCCATCGACGAGCTTGATAAACTTCTCCGAGGGCATGGATGGGTCGATGTTGCATGTTCGGGCGTATCGGGGGGATTTCTCCCAGAGCGTCTTCCACTGGTCGCGCGATTTTGTTTTCTGGGCTGCTCTAAGCGCTGCTGTGCTGCGTTTGAGTTGGTGTCCTCTTAGATATTTGGGTAGGAGGCGTGTTGGGCTATTGTGATTCCTGCCTTGTGCAGCCAATTTGGCTTCTTTGTCTGCTAGTTCGTTCCCTGCGACATTGACGTGACCTGGTATCCACCTTACTGTGAGTTTGAAGTCTTCTTGCGCTTCTTGTCGTTTGGCTAGTCGATGAGTTAGTCGTTCAAATTGATCCGCAATATACCCGCTTCCTGTCTTGTCCATTACTTCGCCGGTTTGAATTGCTGCTTGATTGTCTACTAAAATTGAGGCTGGATAGGTGATGTTCCGTTCTGTGGCTAGGAGGTGAGCTGCAAGAGTGAGTCCGATTAGTTCACCTTCATAGACGGTGTGGTCCTTGTCGCTTCCTAGATGGTACCTTAGCGTGCGTGGGTCCTGTCCGCTCCTTATTAGAGTTGCTGATGCGCCTATTCCACCTCGATAACCGGAGCCGTCGCTGAAGATTTGGATGATGTCTTTAAGGTCCTTCTGTTCCTTTACCGCGTCTTGTTTCGTCTTTGCTATCCTCGTTTGATATACACTTTTCCCTGATGGCCCTGTTGTCGTTTTGACTGGGTCTATTGTTTCCGTGTCGCCTGGAAAGATGCGGAAGGTGTGAAGAAGATTATGTAGGGACGATCGATGACTTTGTACGTTGTGATTAGCTATCCATACGAGTTTCTTGTGTAGCGGGTGGGATTGCGGGAGGGAGGCTAGTCGAACTGTGGCTCGATGACATATCTTTTGCATTAGGAGGGCAATCGGGAGGAGGTTGGCATGTGCTTCTAGGGAGTCTGTTGGGGCAGTTCGCATGGCTCCGGTGATGCTGATGGCTGCTATCCGCTGGACGGTCGTTAGTCGATCTGCAATTCCTTTGGATCCTTTTTGCATCCCTCCTATGCTGTCCTTGAAGAGAGGTCTGAACCAGATGTCGGCTCCGTACGTGAACTTGGGTATCGCTACACTTTGATATAGTTGACGCATGAGTTTGGTGGGGATGCCCATTGATGATCTAGATAAACGACGGATCAGTAGAACATATTCCATACCTTTCGCTACTGCATATGCTGCGTGCTCCTTCCAGGTGAGTTCTTGGTCCACTATAATACCTAGAAAGCGAGTGTGGTGACAGGGTTGGATGATGGTGCCGTTGAGAGTGATAGGGTTTCGTTTTTTGATCTTGCTGCGAGTGAAATCCATTAGGGCGAATTTGGATGTTTCGAACTTTGAGTTGTGCTCTCTTGACCATTGGTAGCCTCCTCCCTTGCGTTCTAACATGTCTTTCAGGATGGCGTGTGTCTCTTCGAATGTGTTGGCTACCGCAATATAGGCTGTGTCGTCCACGAATGCAAGGGCAACCTCTTCGCGTCCTCTTCCTATGCGTCCTTTGGCTATATCCACGAGGTCCGAGTTATATATTAGATAGCAGATCATCGATAGAGGGTCGCCTTGACCAATTCCATTATTGACGGGGAACCATTCGGAGGTGAAGTCGTCGAACTTGAGTTGGGTGCGTCGTCCTGTTAGCATCCGCTTCGTAAATTCTATGAGTTCCAGTGGTAGCCGTCGTTTTCTCATGTTGTGGATGAGTCTGTCAGTAACTGCATTTGGGAATGCGCCTTCTATGTCCAGGAACAAGACTGATGCTACTTTTTTCGATCGCCAGGCGTCTTTAATCGTCGCTTCAAGTAGGTGCACCGAGTCGGTGGTGGATCGTCCCGGTCGCCCTCCAAAGTGATTCGCTGGGAGAAGGTGGTATTTTTCGAGCGTGTGTGTGACTTGACGTGTGACGATGGCCGTGAGGAGTTTGCAGGTGGTGTTAATGAGTGCGATCGGTCTATATGCTTTTGGGATGGAGTAGTCGGCCTTTCCAGGTTTTCGTAGAACTATTGTGGTGAAGTCCTTCCAGGGTTCAAAGTATGTACGATGCGTGAAGACTGCATTAAAAAGGTGAGTGAGGTAAGGGATGAGGGTGGAAGCGTTGCGTTTGAATACTATATTACAGACTCCGTCAGGACCTGGGGCTTTGAATGGACTGGTGTTAGTAATGGCTTGTCGGACGTCTCCTTCTTCGATGGGCTTGAACGGAGTGACTGGGTCTGGGTATTTGAAGTTAGCTGGGATGTTGCTTGAGGCTGGAGCCGGCGGGAAGAATGCTTGGGCGAGGATGGTGCTTTTCTCGTCGTTTGTTACTGCTTCTCTGAGTGAACCGTCGGCGTTTTTGACTTGGAGTACTGGGATTCAGTGCTTTACTGCCGTCGCTGCTTGGGGTTGTGATATATTTGTTTGCTATCCATATTTCCTGCTGGGTGGCTTCCTCTAGAAACTGTGTCCAATGCTCTTTCTTGGCTTTGTAGATGGCGTCGGATACTTTGTTGCGGAATATCCTGTGTTCTTCGTGTGACGGGTGATCTCTTAGCGCTCGAAATTTGTAGGATAATTCACTCAGCTCGTGTTTTCTCTCTAACATCTTGGTGAGGTCATGCGACCACCATCTTTTAGCATGCGGGTTTCGGTCTAGATCTAGGTACTTTCTCCTCGATGACTTCTTGCAGGGTCTTTGCTAGTGCTTTTGCTGCCGTTTGGAATTCGTCTTGGGATGTAAGGATAGCTGGGGGTGGGATCTTTCTTAACTTTTCCTTTAGGCAGATGTCGAATTTTTCCCAGTCGGTTTCGCGGTAGTTGTAGCTTATGGTCGTAGTTGCTTGAGGGAGTTCTAGATCGAGTGTGCTTAGAATAGGGACGTGGTCAGTCTTCAGTGCTCGGAGTTGGGGAGCCGTGTCGCATATGATGAATGAATCCAAGGTGTTGTCAGAGCAGAGAACATTGTCGGGACGGGTCCAGTTGCCGGTACTCGTAGATTGCAGGGTTGGCTTGTCCTTGGGTAACACTTGGCACATTCCGTATTCCGCCATTAGTTCTAACCACGCTTGGGCTTTGGTTTGAGCGTCTCTTGGTTCGAACAGGTGACGGTTCCGTTCTTCTTCCCATAGCGGGTGGTGACAGTTAAAGTCGCCTAGCCATACTATGTGGTCAGTTGCTGATGGTCGGACGGTCCTTATGTTGGTTTCGAGGTACTGCTGGATTGCTTGAGGGGAGTCCTGTTTGTCGCCATCGTTGTAGATATTAAATAGTGTTAGTTTCCCAAAGGCGCCATCGAATTGGATTACAACTATATCTGTGGAGGGGAAGGGAAGTTGACGCCAGCTGTTAGTGTTAATACGTTTGTTTACAAGTGTTACTGCCCGTGAGCGCTTGTTTTGGGTGTAACGGTGAGTGGGATATACTACATGCCAGTCTGGGGTGACTCGTGTATTACCTTTTGTGTCGATGGTGGGTTCTTGTAAGGCTACTATGTCCCAGTCTCGTGCTGTCGTGGGTCCGCTAAGGACACAGTGTTGAGCATCAGATGAGGTGTTGAGATTTTGCTGCCATATACGCAACCGTGTCGCTGAGTTGTCAGGTGTGTCAATCATTCCCAGTTGACAATGGGTTGGTTTTCTGTCGTGTAATCCAGGGTGCTGAAGAAGTCTTGTGTTTGTTGCTGTTGGTTGTGGCGAGGGGGGGAGCGGTTGTGGGCGAAGCCACGTGATGGTGGTCCACCACGTCCAGATCGGTGATTTTGTCTGTTCGGGTATGAGTCCAGCGTGCGCTGTGTAAGAGGCGGCGGTTGTTCATTCGGTGGTGGTGCAGGTTTACGGTATGGGGCAGGTTTCGGGGGTGCTGCTACTTGGGTCCATTCTTCGTTCGTTGGAAAGAAAGGCATACTGTTGTCAGGGTAGCGTTTATCCATGTCGTCGCATTTCTTCTTGAAGAGAGGGCAGTCGCGACTCCAGCTTGAGTGGTCTTCCGTTTCGCATGACGTACAATAATTCTTGTCATTGGTGGTGCAGTCATTGGAGCGGTGGTTGTTCCCGCAGTTTGCACATGTGTCACCTTTTGCTATGCATTCACGAGCGATGTGGCCGAAGTGTTGGCATTTGGCGCAGCGGATTGGTTCGCGTCTGTTTTTCTTTGGCCAAAGTTTGAGTTGGTAGAAGGTGATGCCGTCTCTGATTGC
The DNA here is from genome assembly GCF_016647785.1 of Suillus fuscotomentosus. Classification (NCBI taxonomy): domain Eukaryota; kingdom Fungi; phylum Basidiomycota; class Agaricomycetes; order Boletales; family Suillaceae; genus Suillus; species Suillus fuscotomentosus. Next base: position 55,251 of record NW_024539708.1, read on the forward strand.
GGTGTTCGCCTCCATTGGTTCTGTGAAATTGATTAGTACATGGGCTACTTGCTGGCTACTCTTTCTCTTTTCTGCCGGCTTGATCCAACGAGCTGAAGTGAGCGATCCTTTTGTCCAGTTGTTTTCATCCTCTAGCGTTCTAAGGGCAGTGTCGCTTGTTGGGTTGAAAGTGACTGGCATGAAAGGTATCACTACAGGGTAGGTGCGCTCCTTGATTGTGGCGTCTGGGTCGAGGTTCTTCAGGAGGAGGTTTTTCATTTCTTCATTGGTGCGGATGTAGATAACGGCTTCCTTCGTTTTGAATTCAATAGTCATTCCTCCCTGTTTGAATTGTGTGACTGCCTTCATTTCAAGGTCGACGTCGTCCTCTTTGGGTATGGCTGCCAGGGCTTTGTGGACTCTTTCAACGAGCTGGGCATGGGAGCTTTTCCCCGCCGCTAGCGGACAGTTAGCTGGGAAATCGATTAGTAGTTGCCTTTCCTTGATTGCTTCTCTTGCTAGTCGCTGAATTTGTTGGGATTGCTGTGCTGGGTCCTGGTGGGTTGAGTGTCCCGTTTTCAACGTCTTCAACGTTTCGGCGTACGATGGTTTGAGGAAGGGGGAGTCTGATACTTGTGTTGCGAGCTTGTCCACAGAGCTTTGAACTTTCGTAAGCTGGGAGTCTTGAGCTAGGACTTTGGCATTGAGTTCCGTCGTAGCCTTGCTGATGGCTTCTTCTGCTTCTTGGAGTTTGGCTACTTGAGGGGAGATTGATGCTACTACTAACTTGGCTATGATTTCTGCTGTTTCATCGTTAGTTTTCTCTTGCATAATGAAGACTACTGCTCTAATGGCTGTTACGGCCGGTAGTGAGACTCCGCTGAGTTGAGTGACGTGCAGGAGAGTTTCGGTTAGCGTGTTTACGGTGTAGGGTTTACCTTTGATTGATAGAGCGGTGCGCTCGAGGTACTTCTTGCCTGTATCCGCATTGTGGACTTCGTTGGTCAGTTCCATGATTTCCTGAGTAGTTAGTTTGGGCGGAGCCCGTCTATTGGCTGTAGCCATCGGTCCGTTGGTGGCTGGGGTCTCAGCTCGGTTTGAGTCGATTCCTTGGCCGTCTAGAGTGGTTTGAAGCGTGTTTTTGGTGGTTTTTCTTGTTTGTGAGGAGAGGGTAAGTGGCATTAGTTGAATCTAGAGTATGAAGGTTGGTTAGTGTTGGTTAACGAGGCGGTGAGGCGCCGTTGGGCGCCTGGTGGTTGAAGTTTTTCTGGGGTCTTAGTCGGGGTGCCACCTGGTGTTAAACCAAGAGGCGATTTCCCCCAGAAGTTTTCACGGGTATCTCGTGCACCAGCGGGTACACCTCGGCATCCTGAAAGGCTTTACAGATATGCGATTCCGAACGACTCGTAAGCAGAATGTGGACCACAGGGAGATGAGGTTCACGAAGAGCCCGTGCAAGGTAAAGAATGAGATCAGCAAGCTCGGTTTCAGACGTGCATTCATCAAGAGCGTCGACAACAAATGCCAAAGGTGGACACCCACGCAATCTCAATTGAAGCCTTCGGAGAGGTTGGATGAATAATGCCTCCAACTGGTCGCGAAGAGATTTGTCAGGGTCTAAAAGAGCAGGATTGTCCCTGATAATTCTGTTGACATCATTCCGGACGCTGGCGAAATTGCTGGCAAGCTGGTAGACGAGTGTCACAAAGAAATAGCCAGTGGTGCAGCGTTTCGTGTGTTTTCGTGAAAAAAAAAAAGTTCCCGCGAGCCGCTTTTCGACATGCGTTTCCTCTGTCACTTTTAAATCTCTCATCGTTTCGGCCACAGTGAAAGCAACAGCGGACTTTCCGACGCCTGCCGTGCCATGCAGCCAAATAAGCCGACTCTTCTCTTGGTCATCTAGTAATCTGCGGATGTAGTTGAGAAGGTCCACTCGGGTCCCCTGTAAACATTTTGGGTGGGGCCGACGTTCGCGGGAGTCATATTCAGCACCTTTGACGGCGACTTGGGACAGCTTCTCCCAAGTTCCTTCAAACGATCCTGAAACTATTGAAGAGATCAGAAACAACGGAGGAGATCAGAGATGGAAATACCAACAATGATCTTGACTCATTAACGATGACTCGTGTGAGTCGTGTCACAGATTATGAACTGGAAGTTTGCGGAAGTGCTAGTACTGTGGTTTAGAAATCATGCGGGTTAGTTACCTCGAGGAACGACGTACTCCTATGAATGTGTTAACAAAACCTTGAAAACGAGGTTTTGGTCTCAGGCGGTCCAGTACTAATTATGTTCGATATTCATGAACTGGGGCCTGGGCAGCGAAATGAGAGTCGAAGCTGTGGAAGGATGCCGGTGTATATCAGTGCCAGTGAGGCTGAGGGAACACTCGTCTGTAACATAGGTTGCGGTAAGTATGTCCTTGCTGTACAGTGTTGTGCTAGTGCAGTGCAGGAGTCCAGACTCCAGAGTGCCGGCCCGCCGTTGTGAGAGATTATGGAACATTAGTCAAGCCAATCAAAATCGTCGTTCATTCGTGCGCAAGGAGTTACTGGTTATTGCGCCAATCCGGGCCAACCTTATACTTAATCTACATATTGTTGTTGTACCAGAGACAAGCTCTCGAAAAATCAAGCTCCAAGGTGAGGTAGGAAAAACAGCTAAGCCTACGAAGTTCACACGATTACATTCCCACTTACTATGCGTGTGCGATTTATTCGCTAGTGAACGCTTGAAGCTAGTCTGCTTCTTCAAAGCGGTCAATTTAGTACTCAGGTGTGTGGTTGTACTATTCCAATTGGATTAAGAGCATGTTACGCAACTCCATTACACAGCTATAGCTTTCTGGTTTGATTACACCATACCCAAAGGCCGAAACATTGCGAGATTGTTTCGTAACGGTACTTTGGTCAGAGTACAGAGTTGGTACTTTGCAATTCATTGTGGCCGTGTTCGAGACTTCGTTGTAGGTGCTGTCCGAGTCGCCACTACTGATGTATGTTTAGATCATTGTCTGTTTTTTCTCTGCTGATTTTCGACAGCAGAGACCAGACGCCTTCGCTGCTTTGTAGGCTTTGCAGCAGATTAATATTTCTGATGGTGACACTGGTCACTGTGTAACGAAAATTCAAAATAATATCTTCGGCGTGTTCTGAGCAATCCAGAGTATCATGATGTTACGAGGCAAGTTCAATCTAGTACTTGTTTATCCTATGGTCTGGACTCCAAATTTTCAGTCCTTCTATCCTCACCGAGCCCCAGGGGCTCGTGTGTTTGATTGCTTTATTGAAAGAATAGAGAAACGTATCCAGTCTTGAGAAGGGATTTGCACGTTCATGCGATCAACAAGCTGTTTTTGTCGGATGTTGTCTGGGACAAATTTGCATCTCGGTTATCATCATGTGAGTAACCCAATCTCTTATACTCATATCTTGTCGGTCAACGTCTTGTCAAGAAATGATAGGCGCGTGACGGTTGGCATATTACTACGGTAGCATTTATTGACATGAGCACACTTATTTTAAGAGATGCCGCCAGAGCCAAGATTGTTGTAAACAGCTAAGTTCTGCTCGTTATGACGTATGGTGTAACTTTGACGCGCGTACCTATCAAAGACACTATATCGTGGGTGCGAACATGTTAGGAAAAAGTGAGAAGCATAGCAAGGGTATTGGGGTATCACTGACCTCTGCGAACCGGGAGAGCCTGATCCCGAGGAAGGAAGAGAGCGTCACGAGACCTCGACCCCGCAGGCCTGAGCTTGTAATGTTCACATTTGCCCAGAGTGGTCTATCCGACATGGCCTAGAATTTGAAGCGACCGATTTGGATGCCGATATAATTGCCAGGGTCGAGTACCGTCGAGCCTTGACTACGAATTAGGGGTGAGTTCAGTATGTGAGCCGACATGAGAAAGGCTGCCGTCAAGCTTTTAAATTTGGCCGGGATGTATACTTTGGAATCAACGGATGGGCGTGCGTAATACATGTCCGCAGGAAGGCACAAGGTACTTTCATGTATATATACATAGATGTCATAACCATTAAAACCGTGGTGATAGGGATATGCAAGATTTTCGCTGCGAGTCTTCTTAATACTTCGCTTAGGTTGTTAACTTTATCGATTTCTGCACGACCTCCTTGCAGAATGAACAGGGTTTGAATGTGAAAAAAGGCTGCGGATTTTTAATGAGCTGGAAAATCTTGTGTAGAAAATATGGACAGTGATACACCAAAATTAATTCTCCACTCTAATTAAACCTCGGATCATGAGAAGGATACATAGACGCTGAGTGCAAAGAAGGCTGCGAAGGTCGGTGGAAGGAGATGGCAACGTGGCCAGCATGGGTCCTATAGCTAGGTTACAAAGCGCAAGTACTTAACTGTAGGCACCGAAGCGGAAATTACAGTTGGATGTAGTAAGTCGTCCGAACAGGGGTGTTTGTTTATCCCGTTTGAAGGTCTTACGGGGTCTCGGACCTGGAGCACCGCCGTAGTGGAGGTACTCTCGTCACCTTTACTATTTTCTTTAGCGCTTGTTCCTTGTGTCCTATCAAGTCAAACGACGACGACGACGACGACGAACGAACGACAGCGACGAGCTCGTTTTACTGACTACTTCGATTCTACTCGGAGGTCTACTTATGATGGACCCGAGCAGTAGCGGTGAGCACCTTGCCCAAGCAATTGGCCCGTGAGTCCTTCTTCGTCTTCCCTTAAATCACCACACTTCTTTTTTTCTTCTTTCTAATATCCTTACAGACAAGTTCGCTCTCGCGTGACCGTCGTTTGCGCAGAGGTTTGTGCTAATTTTCATTGCTGTGTTAACTCACTCACACGTCTAATAGTGCAAACGTCTCAAACTGAAATGTGATCGTCGAGCCCCATGCGGTTCTTGTACCAAGCGTGATACGGTCGCAAGATGTATATACTCCCCTGCTGCTGCTGAGAAAGTGTCCGTTCATGCCTCCCTTCCTCTCTTGCCAAATTTGATTCCCCCATCCCAATAGTGACCTTCACTCCCTCAACAACAGACTCATAGCAGTCGAATCGCAGCTCGCTCAAATATCAGCACCAGGTGTCCGTTTTCCTTCCTCTTCTTCATCGTCTACAACCATCCAATTACCTATCCACACCGTGAATTCGTATAACCCACACGAGCCCTCTATAGACGATATTACAGCTATCTGGTGGGAAGAGATTGACATACCAGAGTCGCTACCAGTACAATTGTCTAGTTCCGACTCACGGGATGGGTATATTAAATCTGAACCTGCATCTTATCCCACCCTGCCATTACCCGCTTCAAATCCCCCGTCATCTCTTCCTCTCCCCCTCCTGCTGCCCCCAATCTCCTGCTACTATGCCCCACATCCGTCCTCATCCTCTTCACCCATTTTCATGAAATCCCTACTTGTCCATCTCCCATTCGCCCCACGCCGCCGCACCCGCCTATATGAACATGCAGAAGAAGCCTTCAGGATGATCCCTGGGCCCTGTTTCAGCTGGCGCGTCTGGAAAGAGCGCGCAGAAGGCATATGGAGATATGGGGAGTGTGAGAGCACATCATGTGTAACAAACGACTCCTCAGACGAGCCATCTCGTTCGAGTGCCTCGTCGACGATCCCGAACACCTCAAATTCTTCCTCTCGTACACCCACAGACACAAGTAAAACAGACACAGCCCGCACTATTTTTTTCGGTCCACCGCCTGCTCCTCCACCTTCGCCTCCGCCTTCGCATAAGGCTCTTTCCCAGACTTCAAGTAAAGCTCTTACTCCATCCCTTCCCTTGTTCGCATCCGTTTCGGGTGCTTTCGCATTGGCATTGTTGGTTGAAGAGAGCGCCGCTAGCGCTAGCGCTGCCCTGCAGAGCTCCGGCGCCACTCATCCTGGACCTCCTTCTGAATCTGAAAGGGCCACACACAACGATAGGATGGGTACCTCACTAGGGCCAAAGAAGTCAAGGAAAGATCCGTCACCGAAAGAAAACCTTACCTCTCCTGCGCTTCTTCATGCATTGTCTCGACAAGCACTATGCGTGTGGGAGGGTGGCGTAGCCTTGTCCAATTCAGGGTCGAATTCAAATAGTGCACATGCGAGCGAGTACGACTTGGATTATGTAGCTGCGATTGTGCTCGGCGTGCTGTTTGTAGTGCTTTGCGATAAAGGATGTACGACGGAGAGACATGGAAATGGAAGTGCCACGAGCAATACAAAGGAGGGATGGATTCTAGGAGAGGTGAGCGGTATATTCCCCTTGTTTCCAATCTTCTGGGATCTGCGGTGAATCGGAGCAGGCATGTGACTTCTTGATGGAAGTTGCGCACGGGGCCTTTCAACTTTACTTCTCTGCTCTGGAACCGGTCTCCACGATCCGTAGATCCTTCCCATCACATCGTGATCGTCGCGATCATTCCTTTTCTGGGTGTTGACTGTTCTTGTGCGACCGCTTCTATTGCGTTTCGACTCTACTGTTCATGTCTTTTAATCATGTCCTCTTCCTGTCCTATTTCTGCCTCGTTCTTGTTGCATTTGGCTTTACCGCCCCCACTGCATTCCCACAAGTTTTCCTGTACTTCAGCTCCGGCTGAATGCATAAAGAAATTTTAACTGACTCTTACTCTCACAGATCGGCAAACTTGTCAACATCGCACGTACTATGGGGCTCGGCGTCGACCCTGATCTCACACCTGGCAAGTATGGCTTGTATGAGAGCGAGGCGCGTCGGCGGGCATGGTGGGATATTTGGTGGTGGGATGCGTGAGCTACTGATTCGCGTCATCTAAATCACGTTAATTTAGTTTCTCCACAGATATACTTCCACTCTATCTTCACGTGCTCCGCTCATTCCTCTGCACGCGTTCAGCACCCGCCTACCACTTGATGTCGACGAGGAAGTGTTCACGTCCGCGTGTACGTCTGCACCTCTCCTAAGCCCGACCGGCAAAGAGGGCGTGGGAAGGTGGTTTGGGATGAGAGTAAGGTCAGTGATACCTAGCCGCCCCTTTTGTGCGTCACTGATTTTCTCTATCACTACAGACTCGCGCAGCTCGTAAAAGACATTAACTTCCGCACTTCCTTACTATCATCTCTCGAACAACCCTCAGTCCTGTTATCCCTCGAGCTCGCGTCCCAATGCGAAGCCGAGATCAAGCAATGGCTATCAGATCTCCCACCCGCATTCCGGATGGGGAACGAGGGGATAGGCGAGGAATCATGCGTGCCCCCTCAGTCTTCCATGGCGCTGTCATCCAACGCAAGTCATGGAGGCACACCGCCGACACTCCTTGCTCAGCGTCTCGACATATTGATGACGACGCATAGACTGGCTATGGGATTGTACCTCCCGTCCTTACGTCCCCATTCGTCCCCGTCATCCCAATCTGACTCTCACTCTAATGTGAGACGTGAAACTAGCCCGCAGATTCATCAAGCACGCGTAGGCGCGCTCACAGCTGCACATGGAGTCATCAGAGCTGGGAGAGATTTTGTTGAGCTTGCGTGTACACGGCCTGATTTAGTACGGAGGAAGGACGGGCTTGGATTAAGTCTTTGTTGCGGCCTCGTCTATGATGTTCATTCAGGTATACTATTTTTCGTTCCCTTCTTCACTTCAGTTTTCTGATCTTGTGATAGGATTTAGCCGGGGAGTTGAAATGGGATATTCGAAAGCGTTGTTTGATGCCTCTATTGTTTGCGCTACCAGTGCTCTCCGTGACCCATCGGCTGTGTGGGCGCGCACAGCTGTGGAGGATGCTAAGATGGGTCTTGTGCTGCTTCGCGACCTTCGGGACCTCTGTCCTGCGTTGGATGTGAGTGTTCTGGAGGCGCTCATACGGAAACTCGACTCGGGTGGTTCAGGCGCTGGGAGTGGGTCAAAGAGGAAGAGAGAGGGGTGGGATGAAGGTGATGGACGGGATGCTGTTCCTGTACCTGGTGGTTCGAGTGCGGGTGGTAATGACGAGGAAAATGTTCCTCTCATCCCCGTCCCTGTCGTTTCTACCCAGGAACCCAAGCTACGTTCACCATCTCACGTTGGTTCCAATTCCAATGCTGCCGAGAACACCTCGACCACTAATGTTGCCAACAAGGAGGACAGTTCGGCCTCAGAACCAAGACGGACATACCCTGCGATTGTCATTCCATCCAAGTTTCCGCCTCGGAAGGATCGTGTAAAGGATCGAGATTTGCTCAAGGATGGTCAACGTGAACGAGAGCGGGGGGACAAAGACAAAGACCGCTCAAGGGAGAAAGACAAGGATCGTAAGAAGACCTCGTACCCGTCCGTTGGATTTCGCGTGCGTCCTGGAAAGGAGCCGTCTCCGCTTGCCAGGGTGCGGCCTGCAAGCGCTGGCACACCTACAACGACAACGACAACGACAACGACACAGGGAATATCAGGTCAGTCAATGCCGACATCTAGCCAGCCGATCTCCATGTCAGATCAGTCGATACCTGCGTCTAGTCAATCGATGCCAACGTCTAGTCAATCAATGTCTGTATCCCAGCACTCCGTGATGTCTCAGCCACCTTCCGTGGCTCCTCTCCAACCGTCTTCCCTCGTCTCAACGCCCATTGATCGATCTTCCTATCATTCTACGCCTACTTCTATGTCACAAGAAGGCGGGGTTGATTTCTCCTTACCGTTTGGGGCTGCTTACGAGCCTCAGCCTCAGGTGTGTTTCTTATCCTTTTTTACATCCGCTCACCCGCTCAACGCAATTCTAGCCTCCCCAAAAATTTACACCTTATGACTATGCCAGCTCTTCCGCTTCACCGTTTTCATATCCGGACACCCCCCAATATGTGCAATTCGGTGGCCCTCCCTCCACACCGACATCGTTTGCTCCTCCATCCCAATTGCCCCATTACTCAGGAGCTGCTCCACAGCCGCAATCATCTTTTCCCACACAAATACAAACGTCTCAATTTCCTGCATCCCAAGCATCCTACAGCGAGCACCCTCTTCCGTCTCAACAACAACAACAACAGCAACAGCCGAGTCGTTTCAGTTTTGGCCCGCAGTTCCCCGAAACAGGTCTTGTGAGAGAGTATTATGGATCGCAGGAGAAGCAGCCTCCTCAACAGCAGGGATATCAACAGGAGTATCCTGGGGAGCAGCAAGCGGTGTATGGCGTCAAATCGTCAATAGACCAGCACCTCGCGTCACAACAGAGGTACGCGGGGGGACAACAAGGATATATGGAGCAGACGTGGACTGAGGGGAGCGAGGGTCAGTATTGGAGCTCATACCCTGCGCAACCTCAACTGCGTTATCAAGAGTGATCCGCCCTCCCCTTCCCTCCCCTTCACTGCTCTTTCCTCAGCTTCCGGTCCCAGTCTTCGCCCATGTAACTAACACGCTCGTTATGCCCATTACGCCTTGATGTCGCTCCTTGCCAATGCTTTCCCTCGCCATCGCTATATGTACGTCTAGGTTACCCATCGTATCTTCTGTTTTCCGCTATCGTATCTTCCTGGAATTTGTCATTAGCTATATAGCTAACCTTATGAATGTCTCCCGTACAGCTCCTGTTTATTCCTTTTCTGCTTATCTTGTCTATTCGTTCTTTTGTCGCCCATTCATCTCTATCTCTATCTGTGTACATATCACACCACTCTGATTAATGGCTGGAATCACGTTTTTCCATTTCAGTGTATTTTTGTTGTATTTCTTCGAATTTACTGTCTATATACGAGCATCGTCATTTAAATCCATAGACTCACTTTTGTTTCTTCATTGTAGCCTCGGTGTTAATGCGAATGGTTCTCAATGCCTAGGTATGCTCGTCCGAATGCTTCCGGTAGTTCTTTATAGAACATCTGATGTCGAAACGACTTGTTTGCTATTTCCTGCGCTCCAAGGGGGGATCAGAGAGGAACATGCATGCAACTATTTGATGCGAGGTCACTCGCGCTTTTCATATATCGCACTCAGCGTTGCACCTTATACATTCGATAGTACGGAAGCCAGTGTTTGGTTTACGTACACAATATACATTATATATCCTGTCTACAAGAATTCTAGGCCAACCCCCGGTGCAGCTAGTCTCTTTTGCGGCATAGGTGGAGGAGGTCAACAGTCTACCTTCTTTAACTTCTCCCATATATGCACGTACTCTAGTGGCATCTACTCAACGAAAGAGCCGTTAGTTTTGATTCTTCCATAACTGCCGAGGAAGGAACAGTGATGCGAAGATCCCTATGCAGACCAGGGCAATCATATAATAATAGATGACCCATGCGTGGTGGGGATTCTTGATAGATAACGAGAACGTGGACGTAGCGGATGCGGGGCCGATTGCTCGCACGATCGATACTCCCAGCTGAGCGATCCCATTCGTTGCACCAAAAGACGCTTGGTTCGGAGACGCTGCCGCGATATAGATAAATACGCAAGCTGAAAGAGGTCGTGGTCAACATAAGGAATAGTGATACGATGTAGGAACTGACCATATGCAAGATTTAATATCATCGAGAAAGCAAGTTGCAGGCTAACAATCGCCCATAATGTGAAACTCAGACCCTGTACTCTTGCGACAGCATTGAGGATGGGGAAAATGACAATCATTGGAACTCCAGCAGCCATTGCCGCAGAATATATTATCTTTGAGCCGAACCGGTCATGCAGATCGGCGAAGAAAAGGATTTGGAACAAGCCGTTGATCACACCATAGATAGCTAGGATGTTGCCGATTCGCGGAGGATCCAATCCCAGCCCACCGAGCTCTATCGGTGTGGCGAAGAACAGAGGTTGTACGTCACGAAATGCGATATCAAGAAACGACAAAGCAGCGTAGTTTCCAGCAGCTATGATCACTCTGGGAATCAACAGCGAGCGAAGAGGTAATAGTTTGGAGTCATCGCCGTTTGCAGGTCGAGCAGCATCTTCTGTGCTCAGGGAATCACTTGATCCTGTTAGAGTCACGGGGCCAGGGATGGTATCTTTGTGGTATTTGCTCCTGAGAAAACGCCCAAGAGTCACCCTGGTGGGTACAGTCTGTCAATCATATATCATCAACTCTTATGCTTGCATGCTAGTTCAAAAAAACGCGCCTCTCGCAAGAAAAGGAAGGTCACGATCCAAGCCAGTGCAGAGAAGGTGGCAGGTACGGCGCATGCAAGGAAATATGGATAGGTCTTCAAGAATTGAGAATGACCGAAGACGTTCGGAAATTGTTCAACTGGACGTGATAACAATCCACCTACAAGGGGGCTGCGAAGATTATATCATTTCCAGATACGATATAGATCATCACATAGGTACATACCCAATGGTCCCACCCGTTGACCAAGCTAAAGGCATATATGCATACGCCTGGGCCAAGTTGGTAGAGTCGGTAATGTCCACCATCATACTTTTGATTACGCCAACGTTGCCATTCAAAGCACCGTTAAGAGCACGGCTGAGTGTTGGAGGGTGTTGGAAACAAGATAGATTAGAACTATCACAGGAGAACAAAATGATCGAACCTTAGTACGAGTCCAGAAAATGTTGTAGATAGACCGAAACAATACATCGAGATAGATAGTCCAAACAGGCCTGTCAAAATGACAGGCTTCCGTCCAATGTGGTCCGATATACGACTCCAATGAAGAACGGTGAGCGCTTGTGTGGCAAAGAATAGGGAGTACTGCATATACTTGAAGGTGAGGTATAAGCATGGTGCAAGTCAGACTCACCATCAGTCCGACATAGTATCCTACACTGGTTTCATCGCCATTTGTAATGCCGATATCTCTTATTAACTGGTACGCGGTGAGCATCAAATACTCATCAATTGATTCACCCATGGAAAAACAAACCTGAGGTGCGAAGGGGGCGATAACTTGTGAGGTAAGTGGTTCTGCGAGCTGGAGAAACAGTATGATAGAGAATTGACGCCAAGGCAATGGTGTCCTGGCCTTCCGCTGCAGGGGAAGCAAAGGCGTCTCTTCGTCCAGCTGTTGTTGGGACATGATCGTCGATCGATCGCACCCTTCGGGAAGTGATGAATGGAAGAAAGAAACCTGTAGAGGTTCTGTATGATACTACTACAAGGCTTGGTACATTGATTAATGTAATATATAAGCGAAAGATATGCGACTCACACTGAGTCACATTCAAGTGATGCTATAACTACAAATAGCACTTCTAAGTGAAGCCGGAGGCTGGTCGTCAGTCCCACGAAATAATGGAACGATCTCGACAGTATCGATGAACGAACAAGCATTATTCCATCTATCATTGACCTAGAAATGATCGGTGGTTCAGTTCCCTGTACATACCTCTGCCAACATCCAAACCTGAAGCTTCAGCCATCCAAAGTGCGCAATTTGAATGGCGGATAGCCATCATCGAGTCGATGCTGAGCCGAAACTCTTGTGAGTCAAAGGTCATATTCACTGGCTCCAGGCTGGCCAGCGGCTAGCTGGTCAATTCTAAAATGTCGTTCAAAAGTTGATTGACTCGAAGGCCTTCGGAAGTTCGGCCCGATACCAACCTTTCCTGATTTGGCCATTACCGCGCCGGCTTAGAGCCCAAATTTAGCTGTCTTTCGCCAGGAACTCTGAAAGAACTACGTACGATCAGAAAATGCTACAAATCAAAGATTCAAGGGCTGAGCGCCAGCTGAGCACTGAGCTTCGTCTCTCTCGTTATCGCTATGTGTACGTCTACGAGCATCTTGACACCTCGTAGACTCGTTTATGTTCGTCTCATCATCGTATTATACATCAGTAACATTATTGAGAGTGGTTCACTGCTCTGATCAAAACAAGGTGTTTGATAACCTCCCCGTACTCGTACTACGATCGTGTATGAAAAGGTCAAACAATGCGGCAAACAATGAACTGACGGATGTATAGCTACACTAGCATAGACCTTCACATATATGATTGATGACCGCTGGTATAGTATCCTGTCCGTTAAAGATGAGGACACTGGATGTTTGGGAAGAATTATCACATACGTCAAGAATAAGGCAAAGGACCTCTATAGATGTCGAGTACGTACTCAAATTCAGAGACACGGATTTCGCTGAACGGGCCAGGTGGATCGTCCAACTCAAGAAAAAGGGAGGTGTCAGTCGAATCTTCATCTTCGGTTAACTGCTGTAACATCCTGGTAACTTCGTCTTCTTGATGATAGTTGAACAAGCGACTAGAGACACGCTGTCCACTTTCCCATAGAAATTCTATCTTGAGTCCGGGGGAATCATATTTCGGGTAGTCTTGGACTTTCTTTTGAAGTGACTGATTACAATATGAAAGCTTGGCATCAATGTACATGCCGATGACTTCACTAATCGGTGAATTATACGGCTGAGTGGAAGTGGTTACTCACTGTTTGACCCCTCGAACTCGCTCTGGAGTATCGCTGAAACAACGACAGCGCAAATCGGATTAGGATTATCGCGGCCGGCAGTGGCTGCAACTGAAAACTCGACGATTGCGGGTTTCGCAGTAGCACCAACATTTCCCTTGATTCTGGTGTATGGTTGATCAGCAGCAAGAGCCGCTTCTTGGACCTTGGGAAACCACGTCTTGTTTGTGGCCCAGCTCCACATGTCTGGAAGCAGAGTCGCCGTTGCTGACAGCCCAGCGTTTTGCTCGAGAAGGTATGCGACAATATCTTCCATATGCTTATCAAGAGCAATGTGTAGTACTGTTCGGGCAGTCTGGTTTTGCAAAGAAAGATTACAAGATGGTTCAACGAGCGCTTTTACGATGTGTAGCGATTGGTGTTTGCTAGCGAATGGCCGATTGGAGAGGAAACGATGGAGAGGGGTATGTCCGTCAACTGTGAAATTGGCATCCGCACCGCGCAGGCGAAATTTGCGTATAGATTCATGTGATGGTTTGTTCGCCATAGCAGCCATATACAGGATATCATTGGGTAGGTTGACCCCTGTTTGTGACAGCAAGAGATCCACGGCGACTTCGCTACCAGTCGCAGCTGCCCACGAAATTGGAGCATAGGAGCCGTCGTTAATCCAAATTCCGTATGAATAGGGGCTGATGGAAGAAAGCTTGTTGAGGTGGTCGCCTGGCTTCAGGAAAATACTGAGGCAGTCAGGGCTCTTGGCAATGGCAAACATGAAGGGAGAACCCCAACCAGGGGCGACATCCACGTCCAGGAGATAGGGGTGTTGCTTGACTAGAGATTCGACCATCCACGGCTTGCCGTGCTCAAGTGGGATGAATAGAAGTGAGGGTAAAGTCACGGCAGCACTCAACCACCTATTGGTAGTAGTAGTAATGGAGCGAAATCTACTCTGTTGAATTGCAAGAACACGATGTTTCTTTTTGTCTCGAAGAAACTCCAAGTTCAGCCGTGACAGGGCGCGCATAACGTCCGGATCCTCATGCGAAACATGTCCAAGGTGCTTCCATCCTAGAATTGCATAGCTTAGCAACGGATGGTCTTTGCTGACATCGGCAACATCAGCACCATGTCTCGAAAAATATGGTCGTATAGCTGGATGTTCACCTATCCAAACATCAGCTTCGCGGCTCATTGTACGTGAAAGATAGTATTGCACGTTTTGCGCAGATCTCATCCACAAAGTCGCATAACACATACGTGATCAAGAGCTCGCAGATCCGTGCGTGCATGTCTGAGATTGATTTGAAGATGTTATTAGGACGACTGATCAAATATTCCTGGTTGCATAGTATATCAGCGGAAGAACAGGATGACGGAGTTTAATATATCGTACTTTGACACTATAATGAGATAGAGTGACGACCTGAGTTTGCTCGTTGTAAGTTACGAGGCTTCCGCAGGCGGCCACGATATCCATGGGGTCCATTACACCAAGGTCCGGATTAAGATTTGATTGTCCGACTTTAATCATCATCGCTTCGTTGAGTTGATCAAGCGTCAGCGGGGTGAACGTGCCGGCTAGCCAAAGCAAACAACTCCGGGCGATTTGGTAGTCACTTCGTCCTCTGCGTTTAATAGCCTGAATAATCCTATCATACGTCTCGTAGAGTCCAGCTGGAAGGTTATCGAGGGACGCCTCAATGTCGATACGTCTTTTGCAAGCCACGATTTCGTCTAGTTGACACTGAACCCAGCGAAACCTGCGTATGATACAATAGATTCCCCGAGAAGCGAGTGGAAATTGCTTTACTTACATGCCTTCTGCTTTTTCTAACAATTTCTCCAAAATTGTCTTTTTCAGCTCGTGGGGTAGGCGTGATAATTTCTTCTGAGTGTTAAGCTGCTCAGTAATATGCGCACATATATCTGCTTTCATCTGTTCTGCGCTGTCCTTCAGCAACATGGTGGGAAGACCATAAAAGGTGTCTTGGATGTCTGGCTCGCTTCTACTGGTAACGAAAAGTCGTAATCGAGCGTCTTCAGCAAGGTTCACAAGATGCCCGACCAGTTCGGGGTAGTCCCTGCATTCGTCCAAGGCGTCAATCACGAGGACTGGTCGACAAACTAGCGTAGACGCTTCAACAAGAAGCTTCACTAGAAACCCTAGATCTGTGGGATGCGGCTTTCCATCGCGTTGTTGCTTCCAGAGCTTTCGCAGAGAATCAAGGTCCCGTTCTGTGTTCGATTCTTGCTGCTCGCCTATCTTTGCGATCCAGTCGTCTTTAGATTGTTGGAGCAGCTGAACAACCAAGGAGCGCAATACTGCAGCCGCGTTTGTCGTCCTGTCGTCTCGGAAATTGCAATAGAAGAAGGCGAGCGTCTGTGGCTCTGCTTGATTGCTACCTTGGATTTCGTCTACGACGGCTGAGCTGAAAATCACAAGTCCATGTAGGCTCTGAAAGTTCTCCAGAGGAGTCTAAACTTACGTAAGGATAGTCTTTCCATGACCGGCTGTTGCGAGTATCAGCGACCTGCAAGCAATGGCAAATGATAAACCTAACCCTGGCCATTCAACCATAAGAATGCTCGGTCCGAGTTGTTCCAAGCCACAAACTGATCATTTTGGAAAATCCAACGACCGGTCCCAGGGTTGCGCTGGCCACGAGAGGTGGCGTGTTTTTCTTCACAAGACACAGGGTTCATCCACTCAAGTAACTCTCGACGTTCCTTGGCTGTGCATGTTTGAACGGATCGAGGAGGAAACTCACAGTCAGCGACTGACCTTGTTCGCGCACCTTTTGTGCAGCAGAATGTTCCTGGAGTGTCCAATTGACTTGCTGGATTTCATGCTTGACTTCCTTGAGCGTGTTCCTTGCGATAGCATTAGTATTAGCGATCATCACGAGCAAGTAAGATCACCATGTGTCAATTGCTAGAATTTTCGTAATCTCGCCACAGTAGTTTTTCAATCTATCGATGATCGCGCCTGCTTCCTTTTCTTTGAATGGCCACGTCAATCTGGAAATAGTCTTCATTTTCCCGGCCTGTTCGTTTGGCAGAATGCTCTTCAGTTCCACCAGTAATTTAGCGACTGGCCCATCTGTAGCCATCAGGGTTGAAAGTGCATGGCTGAGATTGGGTGGAAGAGAGTCGCCCCTCTCGATCGCCATAACTGTGGTGAGGACGCCACCAACTGCACTGAGCTCATTGAGCAAACCCTGACAGGATGAGTCGGCGTTGCAGACGGAGGCGACATATCCATACAAAAGAGCTGAAGCTTGGGCTATTGTTTGAATGAGCTGAAGAATAGTGAGACCGCTGGTGATGGGATCCATCTAAGCAGTGGAAAACCACCACGGCGACTTTAAATTAAGGAAAGGCGCCCCGGGCCGGTAGTCCATTGCAACACTGAGGCATTGCGGGGGACCCATCGATGATCGAATCGATAAGAAGCACACGAGGGACTACATAGATAATGAGTATGATGTGATATATGATTGAGTTGCAGGAATAAAAAATTTCACCAAGAGTAGCTTGAGATCATGAACATGAAGCTAGGAAGCACTCCATGACGCACCCTTGATTTGCGAACTTAGGAGTACCATGAGCCACTTCCTGGATGTCCGACTTAAAAGAGCTCAGGCGCCTTTCTGAAGGGTTAAACACAAACCCACTAGCATTACGGTCCTCCAATTCCTGACGCCCAGAAGGGTATATCACTTTGGGCCTTCTCCAACTACGCCCCACAACCCTTGCCCATCCGCTTCCAAGATTTGCCACATCCCACCTCTCATTCACCTTACGCTCTCGCTTGCACCCCTTTGATTAGTGGTCCGGGCCTGTGTCGGTGACGCATCTAAATACTTAGATGATAATGCGCAAAGGGTCATGGAGGTGGGGGCCCGAGAAGAGAAAGAGCAGAGCCTATTTTGCAAACGACTGTTCTGACGAGCCACCCATTCACTGTGTCAGAGTAGTACATCATCAAAAAAACAGAACACCGCAACCGCTTTCTCCCGCAAATTTACAAACAAGTAAAGCGGATATAGCGCCAGT
>NW_024539709.1:0-72354 GCF_016647785.1 Suillus fuscotomentosus
TTTATAATATCTCAACTCTGTCTCGCCAAACATTTCAGACAAGATCAACAATATCACCAGCGGATCATCAAACGAAAAGCTGTTTGCAAGTGCAAAGACGCTAGCACATACGAATTCGAGAATGTCACGGACTACTCGAGTGAAACAACAGGACGTCGCATCTCGTGAACCAGAAGGGAAGCGAAGTGACCTGAGAAGATACTGATGAGGGAGAGCCGGTAGAGCAGAGGGAAAATGCAATGGAAGAAGTCGTGTGCGAAAACCCCAGCTAGAGTTAAGGATGAAAGGATAACGCATGGACACAAGCCCATATGAGGAGCAGTAACACTATTGTTCGACGGTCTGCATGAAGAGCTGCTGCTCGATGGCAATGTACTTTGTGGATGTTATCGATGATTGGTGTGTGTTGAGGGTGGAGGATTCCAACCTAGTTTCATAGGCAACCTGGAGTCCGAGAGACGAGGTAGACCCATCCAACCGGAAGAAGGGGCAATCAGCCAGGTGCACTAAATTTCATGCAAGGAAAAGAAAGGCCAGTAGCCAGGATATAAAACCGACGGGGAAAGGAGAATACCCAGATTAGGACACAATCCAGGATGCAGAAGGATGTTGCCAGGATGCGAGACATCGAGCGCGAACAGACTCAGATAGATAATGGGAATCAAGCACACGTATGTGCAGCTAGAACTCAAGCTTCGGGATGCCAACTGTAAAACCAAAATATTCGATGCAAAGAGCGCAAGAAGCTCGCGAGAGCAAGACGAGAAGCGAAATAGTGAAGGGCCTAGGATGATGCCAGTGAGTCATGATATGACCATGAAATCCCTTCGGAATCAAGTTCAGCCCGAGTTGTAGTCAGTACTATACGAGGTAGCGCGTCAAACACGGACGAGGAGTAAGGCATGGACAAAGTGCTATTAACAAAATGATAAATGATATAAACTTGAAGAGATCGGCATAGGTGCACACTGGACGATGAAATCAATAGAGGAATCTAGTATACTAGCGCACTGGAGAAACAATGAAAACCGAAAACCCGAAAGGACGAGGGAGGAGGGGGCGAGTCACGCACGAGTTCCAGACTGTGGATTTTAGTTGGCATGTTCGTCCCAACAACGTCACATGAAGGGCACTCATTAATATCCATCCATCCATCCATCCATCCATCAATCCATCCATCCATCCATCCATCCTGTGATCCAGCATCTTGTTCGGCGACACGAGCTAATTCCAGCCATCTTTGATGCATTAACTTGTTCGGCGAGAGAGGGTTGGACCTATGTTTTCCGTGATCAATAACACATTCTGAAAGCTGTGGAAACATGAGTAAGATGCATGTTTACAGTGCAGTCGAGGAAGGCAATTAATACTCGTAGAGATCATTCTTGCTGGAACGGTGATAGTGAACTCGTGTTCTCATATATGGAAACCAGGTAGGTTAGCGGCACGGTGAAGCAGCATAAAAACGCCGAATACACGCACCTCTGCAGCTTAGAGAAAGACACCCACAATCCCTGGACCGTGTTCGACACCATCAACCTCCAATCAATGTCAAGCACCATACCCCTTCGAACTTTTGAAGATCATCAGGGGATCGTAAAGGCAGTCGCAGTGTTCCCTGACAAGCGACGAATAGTCATAGCCTCGAACGACAAGACACTTCGTCTGTGGGACTTGAAGACAGGTGTTGTGTTGAAGAAGATGGAAGGACATAGCGGTGGAGTGTGGGCATTGGCGGTATCACGAGATGGTCAAATGATAGCAAGCGGTGATACAGAGGGAGAGCTCATTGTCTGGCACGGAGAAACAGGTGAATCCATCACTCAACCCATTAAAGCGCACTCCAAGTGGATCACCTCGCTGCATTTTTCTCCTGATGGTACGATGCTGGCCACTGGTTCATGGGACGAAACGACGAGGTTTTGGAGTACCGAAACATGGCAGATGCAAGGAGAACCAATCAAGTGTGATGTTAAGATCAACTGCGTTCGATATTCGCCATCTGGGAAACTTCTTGCCATCGCAACAGATAGCAATAACGAAATTTATAATCCAAGCACGAGGGAGCGCGTCGCATCTTTCAGGGGTCACGCCCGATGGCAAACGCCTTCTTTCAGCAGGCAATAAAGACGATCCTACCATACGGGAGTGGGATCCATTAAATTGGGAGCAAGTCGGTCATCCCTGGGAAGGCCATACTCGCAGTATCTACGCCATTGCCATTAATCCCGCTGGCACTCTCGTCGCTTCTGCATCTGATGACAACCATCTCCGTCTCTGGCGGCTCTCAGATCAGCGAACCATCGCAATCTTCAAGCACCCATCCAGCCTGACATGTATCACATTTTCTATGGATGGCAGGCACATCCTCAGCGGAGGTCATGATAAAAAGATCTCAGAGTATGAAGTACCGAGTGACCTCAATTCAAGGGCGAGTTTCCATCCTCGACTCTCATACTTGACGCAATTCGAGCATTCTTCGTGTAGATCTTGGATATTGCGACAGCCCGCAATGCATGCATCATTGGGGACCTGGACACCGCTGAAGAGTTACTCAACCAAGAGATCGATACCGATGCCAACCCTTATACTTCTTACGCCAATCGCTCATTCATCATGGCCCGAAATCACGACTGGGACCATGCTCTTCAGGATGCAATTGAAGTGAGTTATGCTGACCCGTCATGGTCTTCTTGCAAAAGGCTAACCTTCATTCATGACATAGTCCGTCAGTATTCAGCCTTCATTGACAGGCTACATCGCCAAAGGAATCGCCCTCTGCGGAAAAGGCTGCGTCCGGGAGGCAAGGATAGCATTCGACGTTGCATCCGTGTTCCCAAACCAAGATTCAAAAGCCAATCATTTTCTCCTCTTGATCAAGGTAGCTTCAGTTTGTTTTGCATCTTCTCTATTTCACTGTGTGTTTCAGGCCATTGCACTCTTCAACGCAGATCAACGCGAGGAAGCAATGCTGCTCGTTGAAGAATTCACTGCCGCTTGTCCGAATACCGATCCCCTCGGGTGTCATGTCGTAGAAGTAAATATCGTGCAGCCACGCTCGGTCATCAACGCTGATCTTCGTCACTTGCACATTAGACATATCTACGCGTTCAGCTCGGAATCACAGCCTTGAATGGTGCGCGTTATGACGAAGCTGCTGACCACTTCACTACCGCTATCAACTCCAGCGCTTTCTCATCGAAAGCCATTCATGAAATATTCGAGGACTTGACCGTGGTGTGTCAAGATGATATATACATAATATTTTTCATAACTGAGTGCTTTGTCTAGCTCTTCGGCTGGGACGTCAAGTCCTCGCGTCTCACTGCAAACCAGAAACGGTGCCAGGCTTTCCTTTCGGGAGGTGAACCCAATGAAGCCCTCGAAGCACACAAATACATGATGGACACCATCGACGAATCTGCCAAAGCCAGCTGCCTTGATTGGTCCAATGGCAAGTTTTCATTGACGCCACTCAGGCTACATACTCACCACCATTTGACCCAGAATTTAAGGAGCGATGTAGTGCACTCGCTGCACATGATGACCGTATTCTTGGCGTATGTACTCTCTTTCTCATTTCTTTCTTTACCGACCTGTATGCAGGCGGAGATACCCGAGCACGGTCATGATGGCTACGATATAGGACCCAATTTCTTCTATGGAATGCATCAAGTGTGTGCAACAGCGGGTCTTTCTTCTTTTCACATCATTCATTACAGCATTCTCAGATTTCCAGGTCACGACCTCAACAGCGCCCTGGACGTTAAAAGACTCAGGCTCGCTATGACGAGAACCCCTCGTTCAGCTCCTCTACCTGTACCACCCACCACCACCACTACTACCACCACCACCTTCAAAACTTACTTACGGCACCTATTCACCTGGCTGCCCCATCATGCAATGCCGCCTGTTGTCGATGTTCCTTTTGCGCAGGGTCGACAGGTGTGCCCGGTCTATATTCATAATTGTGTCTTGGGTGTCTGATATGTAAACATGCAGCGTAATGCTGCAGCGGGTGCTCCTGAGAGTGAGCACTCTTTGATACGTGATGAAGACTATCATGAACCTCCTACACCGGACCCCAATTCACGGCAGCAAAAGCAAACGGTAGCAGTTCAGGCAGACACCGGGCAACACGGAGGCGACCGGTCGTATTGCTGTTGCTAGCATTGGTGAATGTGCGAGGGTATTTCAGTTCTATTGTCGCTTCGTACTGGCAGTTCTTATTTTATTGATATGTATCCTTATTTCGTGTCCTCATCTATAGCTAATCATAACCATCAAACTCGCATCCTCCATTTGTACAGCTTGCCTTGCACACAGCAAATGAATCCTGATACATTTTGACTTCACCCGAGGACATTGGTCTGCCAAAGTTGGTGGATATCTTGAATTTACCTGAGTCCTGCACGGACGATAAATCGGAGGACGACCTCCGTGATGACGCGATTGAACCATAAGTTGAAGGGGCACTTCCGAAGACTTGTATCACCCATACCATTCATTGCCAAGTGATGCATATTGCTACATACATGGTCTTGACATCGGTGGTTGGAAAGCTCAAGACACCATGGAGGAGTGACCTGCTGAGGCATGCACAACAGAAAATGGGGACTCGGTAAGAACGACAGACTGAGATATGATGTTAAACTTCCTCCCAGTTGGTGCCAGTACCAGTACAAATGGGATGACTCAGGAGTATTGTCGCAGCTGTGATGGACTCGGACAGAAGGTAATAAGATAGGCCTTGTCAGTATGAAATCTATGGTTATTGGCGCTTAAACATCTGTGAGGCCAAACTTTGATATCATATCTAGATGCCATATGCGATAGACGTTTCCATAATGTTAAATCAGGGCACCTCGTAAAGTGCCGGCAGCATCCATGCAGCCATAAATACTCCAATAACATCGATCGACGCCATCCAGCAGCATCGCCACCTTCAATTCTTCTCTATGAATTGATTAAAGATCTCTTCGACCTCCCAAGCGCCCGCCCAGTACTTGACCTGACACTGATGACCACCTTCTCGAGAAATGCGGCCCTCGAGGCCACGGAACCGCCGGCAGAGCACTAGATCCTGGCTACTAAACCTCAGCAACGAGATAAAAGTAGAAAATGATGCAGATTTACCTTCGCAGTCTGAGGATAGGACAAAAGTCATTAGACCCATCTCCAACATAGACGATACGGTCGTAGCCAGGCTTGTGGCGCTCCAAAAACGCAGCGAGCTCTTCACCTGGGTGCTGCGTTAGCTAAGATTTTGCGGTCGTATGGAGCGGAACAAATGACCTTTACACATGTTGGGGCTGCATCCGACTGCACAGCTGTGCTGAGGCCCGTCGGGGTCGACTCTACGACGGAGCTTGAGTAAACCCGAAGGATCAAACTCTGCTGGGTTAGTCACGATTTCTTCAAACAGGTTTTGCAGCCCTTTGGACTGCGATTCCTCATGAGCCAAAGCGACGAACTCGAAACGCGAGGGAAGGCACCTCAAGAATAGTGTTGATAAAAACAGAGTTAGCGTTAGAGAGGCAAAATAATGTAGTGGTGGGGTTGGACGCTCCCTTGAGGTTGGTGATACCGCGTACCATCGCGGGGTGCTAAAAGTATATGCTTCAAGATGCCTACTCCCCTACATGCGAGTTACTCACGAACGGCATTTGACGAAGGGTATGTTCGATCTCCTCACGCGTCCTGCCGCGTGCATGAATTTCCTGCAACGACTGTGCTCTGCAAGCCATGTGAGGTTGATTGGATAGGAAAATGGAGTGCACGGACATGAGATCGGTCCATTGAACGCTTTGTTGGAGCGTTTTCATCTTTCTGCGGATATCAGGCGCCAAGACTTCGAATACCCAGCGATCAGTGTCTTGATCTGCCATCGACCTAGGATGCGAGACATGTATGATAAATGACGGAGCGAATGAGAATGAATTACCAGTCAAAGTCGAAGACGATCAACTGGGTTCTGATCGCGGTCATGGTGGTTAAAGAGATAAGTCGATCTTAGAATGGTGAGCTTGGTGTTGTACGTCGCGGTGTTTAAAAGTGTACATTATTGGAAGGTGGTTGTGTGAGCGCAAAGTCGACGATGCCTACGACGTTGTGTTCCGCCAAAGCATCCTACAAAAAACAACCCGGTACTCTCGAACTAACAGATTCACTTTTAATATGGACACAAGAAGGCAAGAAAACACCAGCAGTCCGTGTTCAGCACCCAGAAGCATCTTGTAAGTAAACTCAATTCACATCACATCAAGCTCATTATCGCTTCCAGCTCTGTTCTGCAGCAAAGAAGGCGCTGCTCAAGTCCGCCTCAAACTTGGACTTGTAAACGATGAAGCAGGACATAATTTTACTTTCACTTCGCCTTCAGCAGTCGCGTACGCCGAGCGGGAAGCATTCAAGCAAGAGCTCACAAACATCATCTCTCGAAACCGGAGCGCTGCACCGACACCTTTACCAAAACTGACACCACTCAGCACACCTGCAAAGACACCTGCACCAATCCCATCCACATCCCGTGCCACCTCCGTCTCGAGTGACACTCGCACTCCAATCCTCTCCGGTATAGATGCAGCAACTGACTTTCGCCTCAGAAAAAAAGTCCTCCTTTCGAATCCTGAACTTTTGGTGCTACATAAAGAGCTTGTTATGAGTGGTCAAATCACTGAGTCTGAGTTTTGGGATGGCAGAGAGGTATCGTATCCTGCCTTTATACACCCCTTTCTTGTCCTGAGTTATTATGAAGCACCTCTTGCTTGCAGAAGCTGCTGCAGAGGGCCAGAAACGCGGGCGTCCAGGCCAGCTCGTCGACCCTAGACCACAGACCGTAGAAGGTGGCGAGGTCAAGATTGTTATCACCCCACAGCTAGTTCACGACATATTCGACGAGTTCCCCGTCGTTGCAAAAGCATACAATGACAACGTTCCTAACAAGGTCCGTCCCAATTCCATATTCATCGCCTGTATCTAAACTGCACCGCTACAAGCTCTCAGAAGCCGAGTTCTGGAAGAGATATTTCCAGTCAAAGCTCTTCAACGCCCACCGTGCTTCTATCCGTTCCTCGGCTACGCAGCACGTCGTAAAAGACGACCCCATATTCGACAAATACCTAGAGAAAGACGACGATGGTACACCACTTCTATCTACTCTGAAATTCACCCCCGTCATTTCATTCCACAGAGCTAGAGCCCCGAAGAGCACGAAACGAAGTCTCGGACCTCTACATCAATATAGGAGCGACACTTGAGGACCATGTAGAGGTAATACCATCTAGCATGTTTGGTTCATGTTCTCTCTTACCCTGAACAGACAGGAAACGAAAAGGACGTGACGATGCAAGCCGGAAGACAACGCGGGGCCCTCCCTCTCATCCGAAAATTCAATGAGCATTCTGAACGATTACTCAATTCCGCTTTGTCTGTCTTTTCTTTTCAGAATCCATACTGATCTTGATGAACTCAATGTATGACAGAGGCGAAGTACCACCCGCCAAACGCCGACGCATTGATAGTGGTAACGATGAGGACGACGACGCATACGCCCAGATCACGCTCGATGATCTAAGGGACTCAGAAGCTATGAGTGGAATCACGCTCCAGATGCAAGACCGCGAGCGGTATTTCGAGGGACAGCTTGCTCGAAGTGCTTCAGAGCAGGCAGGTAGTGAGGTGCATTTCCCTCCATTCTATTCTCTTGTATCTCAAAGTACTCACACTGAATAATCAGGTCGTTGACGTCCGCGCCGCTTTTACAGAATTGAAACATGGCTTTAGGGGTTGGGAGACGCGATTCAGTCAGGTAACGTCTCCTTTTTTGATGTATCGACGACACATTCCCAATTCCTTTACAGCTTCGAATAGACAAAAGAGCAGGAGACGCAGCGCTTGACTCAATGACTCAAAATGTCTCTGCGCGATTAGATATCCGCACTAGAAAAAGTGCGTACCCCTCACAATCACCACCTCTTTCATTCAAACCCTTGCTTTAAAGCTGATTTCCCACCAACGCTCTTCCGCCAACTCACGACATGCCAAACGGCTGCAAACGAGTTCCTGAGGCAATTTTGGACTTCTCTCTATCCTCCCCCAACGACTACTTCATCAGGCGCCACGCCCTCTCAAAGCGTAGCTAAAGCAGCTAAGATGGCGGGTTATCTCAGTAAGACGCGCGAGAAAGTCGAGGCGCTCGTGCGGGCGGGCCAATTAGAGGGTGTAGAGCCTGAGAGAGTAGAGGTGGTGAGTCTTTGTTCTCTTCTTTTGTTTGGATGATTTGTGCTGAACGCGCTTTTGCAATAGGCTATGAAACCCCTCTTGGACGCTGTCGATCACGCGCTTGCGTTTTATAGGGCGCGGAGTACAAAGACTTCGACGTTTAAAACTGCGTAGTGCGATTCAGGAGGGTGATTGCGTGTCTCAGCATGTAACATAGCCATAGTGCATTGATATTTTACAGCATATAATCTAATCAGCTTTGAGCATGTGTCCCTCCAAGTTCCACGACGTGGTGAACTCTAAAGCGAGCGGTCAACTAGGATTATCTCGCTCAAGACTCCACCATGATCAGTAGGGCCCCGGCTGAACCTGCAGCTGCCCGCTTGACCACGCACACTCATACACCGTGACGACAACTAAGAGATGCAACGCTGCCGCATAAAAGATAAACGCCGTACGTGCACGCCGGTTCCCAATAATCCCACGCGTGAGCACGAGCACACCTCGCTCGACAGGATTGAGAGCCTCATATGCACGTGTCGCTTCCTGAACGACAATCATCAACCCAGCACACACGAAGCCCAAGTACAGGACACATACCCTCCCACGAAACGCTTCAAACGGATTCATCGCTTCCTCATACCTCGTGCGCCATTTCCCTAACTCGTCCCTTCCACCACCACCACTTCCACTTACATTCCCGCTTCCGCTTCCGTTAAATGCCGAGGAAGAAGACGGCGGAAGAGGGTCAAGCTGCGAGACGGATCCTTGTTCGCGGTATGATTGCATGTAACGGACTTTCTCGTAGAGCTTGAGGTTGTCGGATTGGAGGGATTTGATTTCGGTGCGGAGTTCTGAGATGGTGTGGTAGTGTTTACGCAGTTCCTGGGGGCGGGTTAGCATCGGGCGGGATGAATGACGACAGAAGAGCTGTAGCAGAAATGTGAATGCCAAACTTGACACTTACTTCCTCAAGCTCTGCGTTCCTTTGCCGGAACCGGTCCCGCTGACTGGTCACGATAGGAAGAATCGAGGTATCGGCGGATGACGTGAAAGGTATCGGTGTCGAGCGTGTGGTGCTTGGATCCGCTGCGTCCTGTCATATCAATTGTACCAACTGCCCAAATTAACTCCTTCAAACGTAGACAAACCTTGGTCCGTAAGCCAAATTCGAGCCCAAGCCCCGAAATCCCACTCTCCCCGTTCTCCCCGTTCTCCCCTCTTAACCCGCCCCCATTGTTGGTGTTCAGAGCAAGTAGGTCCGTCTCGAGTTTCTCACAAAGGGCTTGTTGCTTGGCAAGTTCTGTGTGCGTATCTGCGAGCTCATCTTGTGTGCTTTTGAGGGAGGCTTCAAGAGATGTGTGGAGGATCTATGGAACAGAAAGTTGGATGAAGAGGTCAAAATCAACAGTAAGCATACCCTAAATCGAGTCAACTCCTCCAATATCCGTTTATTCTTCGTCGCAAGGAGCACTTCAAGACTTTTTCCGTGCTGTGCATTTGCTTTGTCCGCATTTGGATTTGGCAGATGTACTCCGTCTTCGTCCTCATCAGGACTTGACCAATCATCATCGGGGTCGAGACCTGCAAATTCAACGTACTATCATGGGGTCGACACGATGAGAAGGACACACGAGGGAAAGGCGCACCTTCAGAATCTCCAGTTCTCGCTTCACCTCGTCGTAATCTGCGTATGTTTTTAGTTTGATCTTGAGAGCGTCTACTTCTGCACGAGCAGAGTCTGCTTCACGAGCCTGTGGCGTGTTTAGGTTATCATGAGGTATGTCTCTCCAAACTTGAAACGACACCTACCTTCTCTGAAATCTGCTCCTCTGATCGCGCTGCAGCGCTTCGTGCGACGTCAACGGCGCTTTCGAGTCGCGTGCGCTCGGACTCAAGCTCGGAGAGACGAGTTGTAAGCGATCTAACACTGTTCGAACATATGCATGTCAGTTGGGTTGAGAGCACGTATAAGAGTCAAACACTCAGAAAAAGTGGGTGGAGGGGAAAGCGAAATGGAAGATCAGACGTACCGTTCACTGCTTTCGCTGCCAGTGCGCAATGCCTCGATCTCTCCACGGAGTGCTTCCTGTGGAAGTAGTCAGTGTCAATTGGATTTCAGAAGAGTAATAAAAAGGAAAATAGTAGGGTGAAATGCATGCATAACAATGAAGGGAAGGTGGTGATATGTCAACCATGTGACAGCTGTATAGTAACTGGGGTGGACGCATGCAAGATGATGCGTAACAAATAATGTGGAACAACAGAAAAATGACGAACAAGGAGTAGAGGCTGATACAACTTACATTCCGCTGCTCGACGGTCACGACTCTGCTATTCGCACGTTCCAAGTCGACCATGATCATGTCAGCTTCTGCGAGACGGGAAATAACTTCCTGGTCTAAGTAGAAGTGTCAGCGTGCAAGAATAACGAAGCAGCAAGAAGGAAGCAAAGCAGCACAACTTGCCTTGACGCTGGCTGTGATCAAAAAGCTTCGCTTGATTCGATTCGTTCGACAATCGGAGATCGCGCACTTGGTCCCTATATAGTGCAACTTGGCGATGCAAGTCCTGTTCCCTGCATCTCAATCAGCATCATGCAACTGCAAAACATTGACCTAAGTAAACAACACGCCACGTACCGTTCCTCGTAATTACGCATGCGTTCGTCGTACGCAGCATTGATCTCAGACTCCTTCTGCGCGACAAGCTCGTCCATACGCGTCTCCAACTGTTCGACACGACGCTTGGACCCATCAAAAGCGCTAGACGACTGTCGAAGCTCAGCGTTCTCAGCACGCAACCGGGCAACTTCAGCTTCTAGTGCATGCGCTTCTGCGGCTTTAACCGTTTGGTCCTACGCCCGTGTGAGATTGGGGAGAAGTGAAGAAGATGGGTGAGACGCACGACAGCAGCTTCGAGTAGAGGATATGGATCCGGTGCTTCAGCGAGGACCTTGTACACGTTGAGGAACGCATTCTCAGAAACCTTTGACCGCTTCGTGAGGTTGTCGATCTCTGTCTGGTACGCTACGCCAGGGTTAGCAATTGATGGCAGGTCACTGAGAAGAGGATATGCGAACCTTTGAGCAGGCCTTTGAACGAGTTCAACTTTTCATCATCTGTAATCTTCTTGAACTCTACACAAAGTTGGGAGCTGCTGAAAATCAAAGAAGGTATGCACGCGGACCTTTTGTGCGGTCAGCAAGCTGCTTGCGACCCAGTACAGATTCCTTCTGGTTGTCGACGATCTCGATACCTTGAGCGTCCAGCGTCTTTTGCAGCTCGTGCAGCTTGATGTCTGCGCTCGTTAGCTTGTCGTTTTATGCATTTAATTTACTTTGCGTACCCTTCCATGTTGCCAGCGCACCAGAAAAGTTGTGCTCTGCTGCGCTCATGGTCAACCGCGTCCTAGTCTAAGCGTAGTAGGCCACGTGACTCTACTAGTGTATGTATATAGATATACAAATAATGCAAAAGATTAATGGTCGGTTACCGTTGAACGTTGAAACTCTACTATATCCTGACTCACAGTTTCCTTGTTATACCATTACCATATTGTGTGCCTACATGTGGGATACTTCAGTGATGTTGGCAGCCTGAGTTTATCGTGATTATATGGCCCGCAGTTGATGACGGTGGTCAACATGCCCATCATGGCTCGTCTAACTTTTCTCCAGAAGGTACTCCGAAGACCTTCCCAGAAACTACAGGCTCAAGCTGCACACCATCAACTTCAAAAGCCCCTCAACGTCAAGAGCAGCCTCACCAGGGATTTTTACTCGACTAAGGGCAAGTTGCTTCGTATAGTCCAAACTCAATCATGATGACCTGCCTGACCAAAATGATCATGAGCACCGACGTTGTTTCCCAGATAAATCATGTGCATTTAAACAGGTGGGTCACGATAAATACATCTCAGAACACACCGACATATATTGACATCTGTCCTTGCTGAAGAACGGCCGGGTTGTCCTTACCGCTGCGACAGCACTGAACTTTGGAAGACAGGCTTCCGGTGTTTCTATCGCCGCTGACGTCCATAGCAGGAAGCTACAGGCGCCACGACAAGAAACAATTTGGGAGTCCCACGCTTCTGCAGATCAATCTATAGATCCCTCTCAACACGACTCTGAAGAGGTGTTCTACACCTCTCCCAGTTCACCTATATCTTCCCCTCCAGCTCACTTCCCATATTCGACACCTTTTCACTTTGCTGCATCGTCTACCGCCACTTTAGGGTTTGATAATCCCCAGTTCATATCTGTGTCAACAACATCCTTGATTGAATCTTCTCTGAGTACCACAGTCACCATGATTCCCATCAAGAACGAGCCGGGCTGTCATAAACGTATTCCCAACCACTGTAAGCTGGCTTATACGGATCGAGATTGGGCCAAAGACGTTCGGTGGCTTGAGGCCTCGCAACATAACGGGGCTAGAGGCAACGATATCCCAATACTTTGCCGAGCAGTATCTCAAATGCAGCATCACGCTCTGCCTCATTTTTACCGACCACTGATGTGTCTTCT
The DNA here is from genome assembly GCF_016647785.1 of Suillus fuscotomentosus. NCBI lineage: Eukaryota > Fungi > Basidiomycota > Agaricomycetes > Boletales > Suillaceae > Suillus > Suillus fuscotomentosus. The sequence goes on from NW_024539709.1 coordinate 12,755, forward strand.
GTATGATTGCATGTAACGGCCTTTCTCGTAGGGCTTGAGGTTGTCGGATTGGAAGAATTTGACCTCGGTGACCTAATACTTACTTCCTCAAGCTCTGCGTTCCGTTGCCGTTGCCGATCCCGCTGACTGGTCATGATAGGAAGAATCGGAGTATCGGCAGATGGCGTGTAGCTGCTCTCAGGTTAACGTCTTGCGTGCAAATAGTCTATAATGCATAACTCAACGGTAAGTTTTCACGCATTACTTGGAGAATATTCGGGGTGATATTTAATGTTGGTGTTAGGTATTATCGGGCAAGGCTTACTTACTTACCCACCAGTGGGTGTTTGTCGGACAATTTGTGATTACTACTTGGTTTTTTGACCTTCGTACTTGCCATTGAGCTTGAGGTACTTTCGGTACCTGAGCTTATATGAGCGTAGATGCGGTCAAATAAAAGATATCCACTCATGCAGATCCAATCTCAGATCTCGGACGACGAGTTGGACCGCAAACCTCACCCCATGTGCATGTCAAGGCGCCATCTAAAAAACCCCGTCAACCTTTCATACGAAGCGGGCAGACTCTGCGCAAGTAAGGATTCCAATAAACATTTAAATCAGATCCAGCGGTGTAAACGCGGCATAGGCGGACTACATAAGAAAAAAGATCTAAGGGTATTGACTCGCCGCTAGTTATGATTTTGGACTTGGCATCTGCAGCATCCAATGAACTATCATTTGGTATATCATTTACAATACAAGATAGTATGTCAGGTAGTCTGTACATGAAACGAGTTGAGTGTGACGTCTTGATTACTGCCCTTTTCACACCGTGGAGGATGATGGGCCCTGGCATCAGTAAATTCACATATTGCTTAATTTCCTTTTTCGCTCTTAATTTTCCCACCCAAGAGCGGCAAAGTGCTGACATGAACCAGAGTGCCTCCTTGTCACAAGGAGCAACAAGCTGCCAAGAAGATCCCTTCCTCTTGATTTGAGCATTTTTGCACTTGTTTTTAGAATGAGCTACATTACAATCCCTTTTGTCGTACTTATTTTCAGCTTGTTCACACTTTTTTATACTTGTTCACACTTATTCACACTTGTTACAAGGAAAAACAATTTTATTTCAAGCAGACAAGTAGTAAGTAGCCAGCAACAAAAAAGTAAAATAAGGAAAAAAACAAGTACTACCAAGTAGATTAATATGAAGCTAAAAACAAGACATAGTAGTGCAGCAAAGCAAATGGTATAATGACATTAGTAGTAGCGGAGGTGGTAACGCACATTTGTGTTGCACGAGGGTCTGCGAAGTCATGAAGTTTGTGAGGGCCACTATTGCGCCACTCTGACAACCGCTGGAGGGTCTAAAAAAAGAAATGATAGATTTAAATAGTGTTTGAAAAAAAAAACATACCATGGCAATGAATACCAATAGTGGTAGTGGTAGTACATGGGCGGCAGCACCATCAGCATCGAGTAAGTAGGTCGAAAGATGAGATCACGTACCATCAGCATGAGGTAAGCAGATAAAAAGGCAAGAGATCATGCACAAAAAAAAAGGTAGGTTAGCATGATGAAGCAGCATAAAAATGTACAATACACGCACCTCTGCACTTAGAGAGTTCAGATACCCTCGATCCCAAAGACAAGTGCTGTTGAAGAAGATGGAGGGGCAGAGCAGTGGAAGAAAGGTGTTGACTATGTCACTGTGTCGAAGAACAAGGAATGAACGATGTTGGTTGAACCATTTGAAAGTCATGTGAGAACGTGGGAATAAATAAACATACACAAATGTTAGACTTGAATGTTTCGGATGTCATCGTAAGCCACTGCTTTCACAGGGCTGGTGCGTGTGTGTTCCTACTAGTACCATTGACGGTTGGCACAATTCCCAACAGACCTTTCGACCTGTCTGGCGTGACATCGAGCTTGGTTGTGACTGGCTCGCATTTGTGAATGTGAGGTTTGATGGGATTCGATTGCTTCGGCTGGATGTCTTTCCCTGGGGCCTGGAGGTACATGTATATTCATTAAAATCATTTTCATATGGCTGATTTGTGACAGGCCATACCGGTATGGGTTTCTGTGGACCTCATTCGCAAATATTCGAGGAGTGCTGCTGCGAGCAGCCTTGCATAGTTATTTACTTGTAATCTACAACACACTTTGATTTGCATTGTTTTCCCTGCTTACTGTAGAGATACGACACTAGGTTTGTCACAGGTCACAGCCCTTAACGAATTGAATCTATTTGGTGTGACTGTCACACAAATTTTTGGTGGGACGAAGCTAATATGTGACATATGGAAAAAAAACATAGGTTGTGTGTTAATGGGACCAGAAATCATCATAAATCAAATTTGCGATGCATCTACGCTTTCCACGCCCATAGTCAACATTCAGAACACTGTTCGAGCCACTCTCCACATCTTCGGCAGTAATGTCACCCACATCATAGACTTCGGAGTGGTTTGAACACAGAAGTCCGCCATCTGCATTGATACGGCAGTCAGAACGGACACGTTCACCCCCGGAAGCCATATGGTCAAGAAGTGCATCCATTGGTACATCACTGGCATCAAGGTCATGCTCGCTAGCATCGTTGAAGGGGGATTCAGCTCCAATAGTATCAGTGGCCTTGTCCTCTGACTCGGAGTCTGTTGCCTGGTCGACGCTGACAGTCTTGTACTGAGCAGTAGCAATCCTCGTCCATCCAGCTGGATCATTCTTCTGGACATCACGTAAATATTGCAACGCCTCTCGACTTGCGAGGCTCGCGAATGAGAGATTGAAATTCTCCCCGGCCTTACACATGAAAAATGCCTTGAAAACATGATTTAGCTCTGTGCATCAAGATTTGACAGTGCGAGAAATTGAGAAACAAACCTGCTTTACAATAGTGATGGCCAGGTCTGGTTCTGAACCGCAGTTCAAACCTGAACCGTTTCAAACCTGACCGAAGTCCAGTTCAAGGTTCGGGCAATAGGGAGGACCGAACCGTTGGTCCAGTCCGTGGTTCGGGGACTTGCAGAATTGCAGAACTGGTTCTGAACTGGTTCAAACCTGTTCGAACCGAAACAAACATGGGGTACCTGATGAGCAGGTGGACGTCGTTGGACCAGAGGTCGTGTAGCATTAGCCTAGTGTATGTATGTTGAGCCCAACAAGATCTTTGAATGAAGGTGTTACATACATGGAGTGCAGATTTGTTGGCCTGGCATTGCAAGTCTGTTCAGTTGCGAGAATGTAATACAATGAGACTATCAACTCACCTTTGAAAAAACTTGCCAATGGACCAATCAAGGCAAGCGGCCTTCGTAGTTTCATCACTCTCATCCATCATATATCGAAATGATCTAACAGCTTCGATAAGTCTACCCGCACAAAGAAGTGCCTCACACCATTTCTGCACATTCGGTTGCATCACATCAATGTACCATAACGAAGTCCTCGTACGTAGAATGAATGGCTGATTCAGACAAAAAGCCAATGGCATTAACAGCTTCGGCGAAATGGTCAGCAGCTTCGTTGTGATGCCCACCATCCAAGGCATTGGTACCCAGTCAGACAAGAAGACAAGCTAAAGTACAAATTAAGAAAAAATACTGTCAATCGACACAAGAACCTGGATTTTGTTGAATGTAAGATGCTCACTTCTACGATGCCATACGCAGTGTTATCGACGTTAGGGCAAGTGATGGCAAGTTCCCGAAGGCGCTGCACTCCGTCCACTCGTTGATTTGCATTGAAGAGTGCGATGGCCTGAAATTTGGAATGAAAGAGATAGTATGTGAGCGAAACTAAACCTGCCTTGATCAATAGAAGTAAATGAACAGTCTTTGAATCTTCGTTCGTGAATGTGAACGCAAGGTGTTGTTGGGCGTGTTTTGATATAATTTTTCTTGATGAATTTTTTATTAGTTTGGATGGTCTGGTTCTCGGTTCGAACCCTCACTGAACCAGAACCGGACCATTTTCGGACCGAACCAATGGTCTGGTCCATGGTTCTCCTAATTTCCTGGAGAACTGGACCAAACCAGACTTTTCCATCACTACTTTACAAGCTCGGGCTTGTTTATAGCATGATATCCATTTATAACCCACTCCAATGACCAATCACGAAGGGTGCCAATGGTTGTGTCAAGTCGGATGAGTGACACGGCAGACCCGGTGTCTTGGGCAAGTCGAACAAGAGACTCATCACTTGGCAGGCTTTAAGACCACGGAGTCCAATTCCACTTGTTACCATTCAGCGCTATGCGAGGCGAATCCATGACAGACTGAAGCAAGTTGCTTGAATCGCGAAGCAGCATGTCAGATGGTTGCAAACGGCATTGCGAGCGAGCAGCGAAGCACCACGTCCGATCTGCAGGCGAATCTATTTGGGTAAGGTCACAGGTCGCCTGGACATTTGAACCTGTAACACTAAGTGTGACATAGTCACGGGCTGCACGTGATGAACCTAGTGTTGTATCTCTACAGTATTTACTTTTCGGCATTTGTTTGCACTTGTTTGCACTTGTGAATCATGCATTTGCTTGTGAGTGCTTGTGAAAAAAAAAGACAAGTGAATAAGCAATATAAGCGGCAACATTTTGAAGATTTTCGTGACAAGTGGCGAAAAAGGACGTTAAGGAATTTGTGAATTTACTGATGTGTGACTACAATAAAAATCGACTTGTTCAGTACCAGTCAAAATACGGATAACTAGATGATGGACATACAGAATGTCACAGGGATAAAACCTGGTGGGTAGCAGCAGCCCAACTTGCAGGAATGAAGACACGTCCTTTGGGTCCATGAACATGATCGGCAATTGCAGAATGGCATGGCTCTGAGGATGTGATGTGCGCATGAAGGAGATTGTGACAGCACTTCACAACTCCACATGCAGAGCAATGCAGTTTGACACCGAGGTGAACAAGAAGGTGTCTTGTCATGCTTCCTTTTTTCAGTGTTCTGGAGCAGCCGCCCCATGTAGCATCAGTAAATTCACATCTATGTTTTGGACTCCGTTGTTCTGAGACTAAGTCAAAATATTCAAACTAATATTTTCGGACCATGAGCAAGCTATCTCAAACGGACTAAGGCAGACGCCAACAATGAAACTAACTAAGTGTTCTTTTTTGGGCAATAAACTTTCAAGTTTATTCAACTGAAACTTGCCTCTGTCCTGCAGGGAAACAAGGACAAGCATGGGCTAAGGACACCCAAAAGGAAGGAGCACAATGATGCATCCAGCGAATGCTTGACCCCAAGAAGAAAGGAGTGCAGCGACTCACCAGCTAAATCAACGCACGGCAGGCATCGCATAGTGAGTGAATGGTTCCAGTGCAGGTGTGTCTTGAAGGTAAGGCGCCATCACAACTGCGTGTTGACGCAGGTATGAAATGAATGAATCCCCACTCCATCTCCCCATAGACTTCACATTTTCGAATGGGACACCTTGTAAAAGATACTCAAGGGTCCTGCTGATTCTAATCCCATGTCCTTTCAATCCAGGGACACCAATAGACATAGAGGCATGGTCCAACCAACAGAGGAATTCAGACCTGGTCAAAGGCCAGCGACCATTCTTGTGCTTCCAGCTGAAGAGCGCATCGGAAGGAAGTGGAGAGTTGACCTGAAGATGGTTGGATAAGGCTGACAGCAGCATCAGCAAAACCCTCCTGGGCTAAATATCAGTGATTATCGACAATTATTGATGGATTACTCAAAAAGCGACTGATTTCAAGGATCACATAGATTATGTTACCCCAAGAAACTTTGACAGAAATGTTTCTAATTATTAGCTATTTGACTAATTTGTCGAGCATTTGTGAGACCATCCATTCAAATTTCGGCAAACAGTGTTCACCAATTTCCCCACCATCAGACAGCATTACACAAACAAATTAGTTTTTGATTAGAAAAGGGTATGCAATAGCTAGTAATGACTGGAATAGAGATATGTATCAATCAACACCACAACTTGGAGTCTTGACAATCTTTGAATCACATAGGTACACCAAAAGAGCAGATTCCCGTCACTAGTCTTCCTCCATACCCTCAAGGTCAAGCAGTTCGAAGGTGTTCAGCTCGATGTGATCCCCAGTAGCACCACTCTGTTTCAACTTACTGCAAGCAAAGTGACGAGTCAGTAATGAGCATCGAGGATGAGGCAGCCTAAGAACACTCACTGTGCAGCCTCGTAAATATCTGCCATCATATAATGGAACTTTCCAGGTGCATCGTACTTCAGCTGTTCCAGGGACTTGACATGGTAGCTGTAAACTTTGCTGAATTGGTTTCCCGAGAAGTTGAACTTCCCTGGTGAACCAAGCGACTTCCACAAAAGAGCGGAATAAACCTATGAAAAGTTGAGCAGCATATTCACAGAGTAAAGACAAGTACAATACTGCTGTTGCCACCAGTGCAAGCAAAGGTATCGGAATTTTGGGATGCTTCAACTTGTTCTTGGCGATTTCAACAAAGTGTGATGCAAATTTCACACCAATGGCCCTTGAGCTATGAAAGAGCTGGTTAGATATCAACAATATGAGGAGTTCACCCTGGTAGGGCCTGTTCCTGATGGGCGTGGCATTATTGCTGACCTGAAAAAGAGGTACAACTATCAGCGACAGCCAGAGAAACTGTAATAGACTCACATTGAACTTCATCGTGTAAATGTAAACAAGCTTTTCCATCTATTTTTTTGCCTTTGCGAAGTCCTTGTGCCCAAGGCGGAAGTAGCCATCAACATTTGTGCAAGCATTGTCTTTCAGCTCGCGGTGCATTATAGGGATGCATGCATCCACCTCAGATAAATTAAGGTCAATTAGAATATCCTGGGTAAGTGCTGCAACTGAATCAACTCACCAAGGCACTGAGCTGCAAAGCATACAGCTCATCTACTTGAAGATGTTCTTTGATTGCGTCCATACCACGTTTCTCAGCAACGGTTAACAGAGTTTGTGTCGAGAGCTAGTTCTTTTCGACTAATTCGGGGTACCCATGGACAAACATCACATGGCACTTGACTTCAGAGATTGCGGCTTGAATGACCTGGCGAGTCGGTAGATTCTGATCAAGAAGTTTGACTTTGCCTTTCTTGGTTTGAACAAGCAAGGCGATGCTCTTTGTTGCAGAGGTTCGGACAAATTTTGCCTTGACAGCACCTTCGTTATCAGAGGAGATCGACAATTAACCACCGGTAGTGGTACTTTCAATGGACTCTGAAACAGCGTCATTGACATCACCCCATGTTGGAGTATAATGCATTGAGTACAGTGATCAAAATAATGTATTTAAATTCAATGATTCTCACCTCAGTTGCTCGTTTCCAATCACATGTTCACTGGCATCTGACTCAGATTTGATGCGCTGATGCTCTGCGCAAATTTTAGTACTTCAGTAAGTGGCAATTTACATCATGCAAGAAACACATGTACTCAGCGTTGAAGGTTTATACCCCAGATTATGAGCCAATTTTGATACACTGGCACTGGGAGCTCTCTTTTTCGTGGCCAAGCCTCTTGCACCTTGCTCAGCTGGCGAGGCCTGTCGCTTGCATTTGTCCTTCTTCCAAACTATTTTCAGGTTAGTAGCAACTCGGAGTTTTTTGCTTGTGTGCTTCTCACTCACCTGCATTCTGCAAAGCCCTTGTTTTTTGCGCCGCGTGGCTCCAACTCTATAGAGGTCCTTTGAGACAGTGTCTGTGCTTGTCTTAATGGACACTTACTCTGAGGTACGGCCATTTTTACTTGATCAGATGGGACTTAAATAACTAAAACAACTATTAGGGAGCAGAAAATTTGGACTGTGAGGGAGTGTGATTGTCGGGGACTGGAGGGAGTGTGATTGACGGAGATTGGTAGGGAGTGTGATGAAGGTAAGAGTAAAATAAATTTTGAGTTTCGGAATGGAGGGTACTGACTTTTGTAATGCTGCCACACACATCTCGGACACAGTCACAGTGTCCCTGACTTGACTTTAGGTGGGTTAGCACTCGCAAATGATTACCTCAGGCTGACACTCTTCTGTTTTCACCCTCGTACTCACTCATTTTCTTCAGTATGAAACTACAGACGTGCCCAGCATGTGGCCGTAACAATTTCACTGTCACAGGACTTAGCCAGCATCTTGCAAAGAGCCATGACTCCCGGTGTCAAGCACTCTACAAAAATTCACGCTCGTGAACAAACCCAAATCCAGTCTCCAAAACCACCAAAACCAACCCAATCCAATCTCCAAAAACACCGAAAATCTCGCACCTGAGTCAGGACACCCCAAGGTTCGCCACTTTCTTTGGTTACTTTGAAGCTGAAGGTTCTGACCACTCTCTCTCTCAGTTTAACTACTTTGGTTACTTTGAAGCTGAAGGTGATGCCTCTGAACACTCTCGCTCTCAAGGCACTGTGAGTTTTTTTGATTACATACTTTGTTTATTTTGAAGCTGATCAGTTCTGCGTTCTCAGGGAGAGGATAGCGACCCTGATCAGTTGGATAGCAACTCTGACAATGATGGTCTTCCAGTGAGTTTACTTTGGTTACTTTGGAGCTGAAGGTTAGGTACTGAATCCTCTCATTATCAGGGAGAGGACATTGATGATTCATTCTTTGAACCTGAATGGGAGGTCCCAGTGCCATCGCTACCTGAGGACGGCACCTTTGACACGCACAATACCCTTGTCATAGCTCAGAGACGCTTCACTCCCTAGATGAGGCCTTGGATCTTTTCCACGCAAACAAGGATATCTTTATACAGCTTGGTATCCAAAATAACAATAACTTCAACTTACCGAAGTTGCATGCCGCACGTCATTACCACCTCATGATCACATTGTTCGGCACAACAGACAACTACAACACTGAATACACTGAACGCCTCCATATTTATTTAGCAAAGGATGCTTACCGTGCTACCAACCACCAGGATGAGTTCCTTCAGATGACTCGCTGGCTCGAATGAAAGGAAAAAGTTCTATGGCACCAGAAATATGTTAGTTGGTGTCTCACTGGTGGCCACCAGTTCGAGCTGTACTGTTCGCATCCACCGGATATGACATTCTGTCGTGAACAAGTCATGACGAAACATCCCACTGCTAAGGCTGTCAGTATTCAAAAATTGGTCGAAGATTATGGTGCGACTCATTTTTGCGAGGCCCTTGCATGCTACATTGTGTGCAAAAGTCGAGGTGATCATACAGTGCCGCTCCATGATCGAGAACTTGATCATTTGGTGGGTGACATTCATTTCCCTTTCCACCATCTGCCCGTCTTTCACAAGATCAAATGGTGCTCAATCAATACTGATGGCTTAACCAAGGGACATGTTACCTTAGACAGTGTCCACGCAAAACCTCAACAAAAGTTGGGCTCTCGTCTCATTCATCAGTGCTCTGACACTGTTTTCATAAGCTTTGGTGAAGACTCAGTTACAAATGATCTCAAAGGTGCGTGATTTGGTGCTGGCCATCTGATTGTTACTCAAGGACTTGCTGCTCACTGACTTGTTAGGTTTCAGGGTGGGTCAAGTTTGAGTTATATTCTCCTTGCCCCCAAAGTCTTTACAATTGCTCTTTCCACCTACTGTCAACATTCCTCCTCACCTCGCATATATTGAATGGTTCACTCCCTTCCCATCTGCTCCGGACCGAAACAATGGACTTTATAAATTGTCAAGATTGATGCGAGGTAGTGACAGATTAGCTAGTATCATGCCAGTGGGTGATATTGTGCGCAGTATCCACCTTATACCGAAGTTTGGAGACTCGGCTCCACGAGAATGGATGAGTGAGACTGTTCTTGAGGACTGTAACACGTTTTGGGTCAATTCATACATTGATAGACATACTTTTTCAATATTCAGATAATCCTTACTAATTCTCTTCTGTTGTGAAACAATCTCATATTGCCGCTACATTGTTATCAGCATCAGTAAACTAATATGCGCTGTACAGAACTGTACAGCGCACAAGGGTGGCAGCTTGGTCCCTTTTGGACAGTGACTCACAGACACACCAGTTCTGTGTCACACTACACAGAATCTCACAGACACTCCAGTGACTACCTCATGCACAGAACTTGTGCTTAAATTTGGGTGCCATCCTGCACAGAGGCTCACAGACACTCCAGTAACCACCTCGTGCACAAAACTCAGACATAAACACCACTAGATAGCTTGCCAGTTATGCAGTAGCACAATAGATTATATATTGATAACAGAATGATAAGCGAAATGACAGGATGCAGTAAACAAATGTAGGGAAGAGAAATACTCAGATGCGAGCACAGACACATGAATACGAAGCTTCAGTCAAGAATGATCTGCAGGTGGTCGTGTCGAGTCTCCATAGCTCCATTGACCCTCAAACTTGCAGCCCTGTATGGATAAAATTAGTATCAAACAGTCTATACAAAAGAAGCATTCTCGCCATCCAGCTTCAGCCCACTCCCGCAGCTGCGCCAACAACTTAGGGCCATGGTACAGATCCCGAAGGATGTTGTCGAGCATCTGGATCATTTTGGAGTAGATAGGGCCATATTCCCTCGCAGTAAACTTCGGGTAATATTTTCCATTGCTGTTCTTCGCAAGACCATCGAGGATGCAGTTGTACTATAGAGAGAAAATTAAATCAATATACTACAATGTTGGGGACGGAAAAAACACTACTGCTGCGCTAACTAAAGCCAGGCATGACACAGGCAATTGGTTGCGGAATATGTCTGGTTGCCTGCGTGCGATTCAGTAAGGTCCTGTGTAAAAGAAAATGATGACACCATCACAAAGTGCAGGATGAGCAAAATTCCTTGTTTTCCCCTAGAAAGATTTACATGAGAATAGACCTAGTCAGCGTGTGATCACTTACATATTCATCTAATCCAAAGCGTAAGAAGAGTGATCCTTCAAGTAAGGCTGCAGCAGCGTGTTCTACCCACTCTGCATGTTCTTGAAAGGGGATTGAAGGCGGGGGAATGAGCGAATATGATTGAGGTGCAAGACTTGCAGCGGATTTCTTCAAATCGGATCACCAAGTTGCGAGATCATCATACAACTGCAGTGCAGATCCTAAATCAGCAAGATCAGTGTGAATGTGAATATCACACTTACCAGTCGAGCCATGTTAGATTTGTGCTGTGGCCAGATCCCTGAATTACAACATAAAATGAATTAGTTTATGAAGGAAGAAGTGCTTACTGGCTCCAAACTGTTTGCCATCTTGGTCCCATGCAACTAAGACTGAAATGAGAACCTTGCATACGGACGATGGTAAATCAGCAACTAAAGCCGGAAATGGATTCTCCAGGGCATGTTGCGCACGACATTCTCCTTTAGCATCCTCGAGAAAGCTTTTCCATTGCGGACCATACCATGCTAGTTGAGTTGGCTTTGGTCCGTCACTCGGTTTCTTCGATCATGTAGTCTTAGACCGCCAATCATCATCGGACTCGACTTGATGCAACAACTTGAGAGCTCCAGGATCAGGAAGATGTGGCTGGCCATTCTTCTTGTGGTGGCATTTCAATACATTGTTGGGCTGTGATATCGTGATCTGTAAAGAAACAGAGTGAGCCTCACTAAGAATGAATTTCATCACCTCACCTGAATGTCCTGTAGCTGTGGCTGCATAGGCGAGGTATCCGAAGGAATCTTATGCAAGTAATTGTCAGAACGATACAGCTGAGTGAACTCATCATACCTGTGAACTGCTGGACCGCTGTACAGACAACATGGAGGGATTAGCTGCATGTAAGACACTGGTCTGAGCAACCACGTCATCTTCATCGCGTGAATATTGAAAGTCAAATTCCAGCATAATAGGACAAGTGACTCATGGTTGCGAAGGGGGCAAATCTTCCCCAGAAAATCCTGTAATGTATATTAATAAGATTGTTTGAAAGGCAAGGGTAAAAGGCACTGATCCTGGTGGGTTCCCTCGGACATGCAGGAGAGTTGCGAACACATTACCTGGATTTTCAGTGCAACGTCCACCAACCCCCCCCCCCCCCAGCTGACTCATCTCCTCCTCTTCCTCCTGCTCCTCCCCATCTTCCTCCCCCTCCTCATCATCATCTTCTTCACCATCGTCGTCAGAGCTGACACTTGCCTCAAATGATTGACATTCAACCTCATTGACACCCCGTAAGTCTGGGTCGATGTTCTGGTCCACAAAGGTAGTTGGTGGTGCAACCAAATTAGCTGCACTAGGGCCGGTTACACTTATGTGAGCTTGCTTCGCATTGCCTTTCCTCCCAATAGTATATCGGTTGTTTAGATCTGGGTTGGGAGGCACAGTAGGTGCTTGCATAGCGAACCCGAATCTTCCTCCAGGTTGATGGAATGAAGGATTGAGAGACTGTGAGGGTTCCACAGTACTGATGTCTATGCATGAGGTGTTAGGAACATTCATAGCAGTCGACGAACTATATGGTGGGGGTGCGACCTAGATGTGAACAATCAAGTTAGATAAATAAATAAATATAACTATGCATCAGACCTTTGGACGATGGCCTCGGCCCTTGATACGAGGTGGTTCTGGAGCTTGAGGGTTAACAGGAACAGTGGAATCAAGGGATGTAAAGCCCTTCTGTTGATGTATCCAAGATGGAGCCTCCAACAATGCACCGATCTTCTCCAATTGAGTATTCCTACCTCCCATTCCCGCATTGGCATGGCCAGAACATCTAGCAGGTTCGTCAGTGCTTGTGGCGTCGAGATGGAGGGACATGAGTGGCATGCCGGATGCCTCGACGGGTTCTGCTCCTCAGGGCTTCTTGGGCTGAGGCCTGAACACATCCAGACCTTTGTGCTTGGCCCGCTTATTCTTGGGGCTGGCAACAACACGAGGTTTGAGCAGACTGAGCAATAGCTAACGAGCAATTCCAAACTCACCAAATATTTTATACAACGATGCCTCAAGGTTATCAGAAAGGAATGGCAGGTTCTCCCTGGCACGACGTAAGATGATTTGTCTTGAAGAATCTCCGTGAGTAAGATGGAGAGCGAGGAAAAATGTCCCAATGTGTGCCTGATAAGCGAGTGCACCAGTGAGATTGACTCAGAGCTATCAAGCCCTGAGAAAGAATAGTAGGAACGTACATGTAGCAGTAGCCACCTCCCAACAGCTAAAACCCACTGTGCTCCCGCCGTGCCAGCCTCCGAACTAGTCTTTTATATCACATCATGCTCATGCCTTCTCAAGGTCGGGCTTGGAGAGTAATCACTTCTTTCTGCCCGTTTCTCCGAAGGAATAACTCGGATTGATCCAAGGTGAACTTGAAGAGTAATGAAAGGATAGGCGAGTAACGGTGTATCAACTTGGTATGGTGGGACAGAGAGATGAAAGATGAGTGCAAAAAAATGTGTTAACCGGAACACGTGTGCGCATAAAGAAAGATCAGTATTGATATAGATGGAAATGCGAAGGAAACACTGGAAAAGAAAGTACAAGCGCAGCTACAACAACTATTGGTAATTTATGGTCAATCTTGATAAATTTAATCTAAGCCATCTGAGTCCATCGTTGCCTGAGTCACTTCGCTGGCAGAGTCACCGTCAGCTGCCTCATGCTTCTTGCGCTTGGCTAATTGTGGCACAGACTCAGGCTCCATACTGCCCCCTTCTGCTTGCTGCTTTTTCAAGCATTTAGTGATTTCTGCAGCGGATTTCTTGAGATTCTTGTTGGTGGATGCGCGCTCCTCATCATCCTCAAGGGTGGCGATATGATGTTCTAGCAGATTGATGATGCTATCAAAAGTGACCCGTGCCTCCATGTTATCCTTCAGGATTGCCCACCACTCTTTCGCAAGGGGGATAAGTTTTGCAAAGTATGGGTGGAATTGTTTTTCGAGATGGGCCTCCTCTGATGACACTGCAAAGAAATAGACCTTCCTCAGTTTGCACACATCCAGGTTGAGGTTCAACCAGCTATCTGGCAATGAGTCAGGTATGGACTCCTGGCGCTCCTTGCTGTTAGGGCCGCTGTACTTGATACAGATATAGGCAAAAATGTAAAAAAGGGACTCAAGGTCATCCCCAAAGCTTTGAGAGACCCAAGATGGTGGGAACACCAGAGTTTTGGAGGATTTCCGTGCTTCTTGTTGTGTTGCCTTGGCCTGCAATTCTACCATTTGGGCAAGAAGCGCGCGCGACATAAAAGGGATTGTGCCCTAATAAACCAGTCAACCAAATTTTGTGCGTTCAAGAAAGATATATTTACCGTGCCACCAATAGAATATTTGTCGTTTGAAGTAATGAAGACTGCAAACTCCCAATCAATTAACAGCCCCCTGCTATTATTGGGCCCCTCCATGATCATGACATTGTAAAGACTACAATCACGATGCAAAATGCCACGGTCTACTGCCATGCATTGGACTAGAATACAAGAAAATGAATACAGAACTCATGTAGAATCAACTAAAGCCTCACCGATAACAATGTCCCTAATCGCTCTCATGAACTCCTTCAGCGTTCGAAATGCATGAAGGGGGCGAGCACAGGGCTTCATGACGAGGTGAACATGCATACAATGGGTCCCTTGGATACTTGGGTTTCCGCGTGACGATAATGCCGCATCTGGTCAATGACGTCATCTGACCTTTCGACCTTCCAGTAGTCTACTAGCTCGGGAACACCAGAGATGCCGCTCATCACTTTTAACATGTTAATCTCATTCAAAACTTTCTCCTCACCACCCTGAACCCAGTGGTCTTTAATGATGTATTCTTCTTCGTCCAAACTGACCAGATAACAGATGGTCCCGCAACCAACGAGGCCCTTGGTGGTAAAGAGGATCTTCAGGATAGTGTAGATCTTGTTATTAACGCGGATTTGGCCACAGGGTTCTGCAGGCGATTGAGGGGTGTGGGGAAAATGGGAAGGATGAGGGGTAGAGCTACAGGCAGTATCAGCCCCCTGCAGAGGCCAAGATGCAAGGCCCAACAAAGGAACGCTAGTGACTGCAAGGGGTTGAGGGGGGAGATATGAGGTAGGAGGAGGGACAGGAGGGGAAGGAGGGGGGACAAGAGGCTCTTCTATCGGATCTTCGAGAGACTCGAGATTGTCATTGGACATTAGCTTGAGGGTGTCATCAGTGGGGGGCATTGGCTCGAGGGCATCAGAAGAAGAGTGTATTAACCCAGCCTCATTGTCAAGGAGTAGCTCCTGGGGATCCTCAAGCAATGCAGCGAGAGACTCGCTATCAGGATCGGCAGGAAAGGTGATACTCCAAGTAGCTCGGGCAGGAAGGTTCTTGAATGGAGCGGTGTAAAGAATCATGCCTCTCATGGCGTGATATGGCAGTTTCCACTAAGGGAGTATACAGCACAAACTCGCAGCACCACTCTGTGTACTGTCCACAGCTATTCCTATATGAGGCGCAGCTTTCCCGCGCTTCGCGATGTATATGCGCGCGCACGTTCCCGCGCTTGAGTGCCCTATAGCGCCAGCCATCCAGATGCATCCATCCACTGTCCTCCAAGTTCTCTAGTGCGTATATTTCTGTTTCTCTCATTTGTATATTATTCCACCTTATTTTTATCATGGACCCTTACTTATATATATCTCTACATACCTACTCGGTAGTGCTTCGGCTCCGCATTACAGCGCTTAGGCGCACTATATAAGCGCCAGCAGTACATACTACTTGAGACACATTTTTACCACTTTTTTTTCAACACTTTCGAACTACTTTTTACCTTACTGAACTTCCACCTTACTATACTTTCCACCCACTATCTACCTAGAAGAACATAGTAGAAATCTATTTGTCTGCACTTTGCACCTCTCTTCACTTGTCTTACATCATATCCTCACTTAAGCTTACTCTTTCTCATTTCCGCACACGCGCACGCGCTTTCCCGCGCCTTGCGCGCACCTGCGCTTGCTCGCGCCTCACTTCAGCGCATACCTCTAGATCTTCGCTGCACTCGCTTCCCCTTTAGGGTCAAACACGCTTGTCATCTCAAGCATAGCAGACTAGGCAAATGCATGACCTTCAACATTTATAGATACAGTTTGGAGCATCATCTGTTCCTCTCTGTATTGTTGTTTCTACAGCGTGCTCCATACCATTATATTGAGTGAGATGAGAGTCTGCACTTGCGCCAAATTGAGGGACAACATTAACAGGCGCTCTGAGCTGAGTGACTGGTATAACATCACCAATGCGAGTCCCATTTGATCGCTTCACCCTCTTGAGCAGATGTAGGTGCGTAGCTGGCTTGCGCTCAGCGCTGTTGTTAAAGTGTTGCATGTATGTGAGGAAGCGATCCTTCCAAGCCCCCTGTGTATCCATCTTTCTAATTGGACAGAGAATAAGCCTGATTTGAGCGATGACATGGCCTAGGAACTCAAGAGTTAGAGAGCATTTGGCATAATGGAGGAACATCAATCACCACGAAGACCATCAGCAGGCCATGAGTGCCCATCCTCGTTATTGACAATAACAGTGTCATACCGACCAAAGGTCCAGATGTCAGAAGGTGGTATGCAGTTTAGGCTCTGTGCAGGTCACACGTTGGTGGTATCATGAAATTCCGTATCCTGAAGTCGAAGTTTGAACCATATCTGTAGTTTATCGAATGGAAGCGAAGCATTGGACCCAGCCCTCCTAGCCCCTCCAAGCGGATGAATATAACCATACCCATGAGTATCTTCATGACAAAGGAAGTCGGCGAAGGCTGATCATAAGTCAGGAAGGCCAAATTTAAGGGCAGCATCGTCAACAGAGATGGCCCTAATTGACGGGTTGTAGGCAAGATGAAAGGCTGTACGTCCAACAACGAATGTGCATAATGGCAGGGGGATTGTCCCAACCTCCCTGTGCTGGAGGACCTTTGCCATTGCAAAGTAGTTAGTGATTGGACATGCGTATCCAGGGGACTTGACTGTGGACAAGAGGTTTGTGGGGAGGTCGTCGTCATCGTCAACATCAAAATCGATGATGTCATCATCAACGTGGTGTTGGTCCAGGTTGGTTTGCAGCCTCAAGTCTAATAGACTTGTTACAAGATCAAAATGACGACATTTGTCCGCACGGTCAAGGTGACGGCAGATTTGTGAATCGTAGTTATTGTTGTTGCTTGAGCGTGCGGGATCCTTGATCTCAGTTATGTGTGCATGCTCCGTAGCGTCTGCACTCCACTGCATGGTGACACCAGTGTTACGTATGCTGGGAGCTATATTCTGCATGAGCTCTATCTTCGGGATGTACCAGTTATCAATAGGCTTGTTGCTCTTCCCGCGACGAAATCCAGCAGCTGTAATGGTGTGTTTGTTGGCATGAAATTCGGCCAGCGCTGTGGAAATATGTTCGATGTTGCGATCATCGATCTGTGGCAACTGTACGAGATAACGGAAATCCATCAAAGCTCATACAGCAGTCATCACAGCACTAGGCACCGCATCCGCACTGACCACAATAATCGAGCGCTGGATATCATGTTGGGCATGCCCTGTGACCTGCTTCAGCTTTGAGATGCCACCATGAAAATGGCGAAACCCCGTCACAGGCTGCAATGCTGAAAAGCGAAAATCGATTTCTGTTTCCCCGACTGCGCATATGATCCATTTGACGTCGTGATCGTAAAATTCTCTGTGAAGATGGTGGATATTTTCGAGAGTGAGGAAGTGGGATGGTTCGGCAAAGAGCCAGTCCTGCCAGAAAGGTTTGTCAACACCATTTAAACGGAACTTCTGTGCTTCATGGAAGAAAGCTTCAATGTCATTGGAATCAACCTTGCTACGGGCAGTAGCGATCTGTGTGAGTGTAGTTGAACTAGTTCGAGGCTCGTGTTGGAAAGGGTCGCCAAATTGTTTGAACATGGCCATGGTAACTGGGGAAGTTTTACCACCAATGGTAGCGAGCATCATGGCCTCTGGAGTATCAACAATGTAACTTGCAAGAGGAGTGAAACAGTAGCAACTATGCCCAATGGGATCTGACAGCATAATTCCCTCATGGGCAGCCCACTTAAGCAGCTCTAGAACAAGATCCAGGCATTGATGGACTAGACGATCCTCCAGTACGCCACACATGTGTTTCTTTTTATGAAGGAATTTTGGCACAGGGAGCAGGGCAGTGAGCATGAAAGAATTAAGTGATGTCTTGAGTCAGGTGGACATGGGTATATTGGTGAGGCTGATGAGGAGGGGGTGCGCGACTCTGTCGCCCATCATCATAGATATGTTTGTCTTGTCGGATGATAGGATGGTCCCAAGCAACATCGCACCTCGTGGTAGAGTTGACTGCATTGAAAATGATAAGTACTGAGAGCGCCTTGCACAAATGAAGATACGCACCTGCATTGTCCAAGCGTCATCTCCTGTCATCCATTCGGAGTACACATGGCACAGCCACTGTGCTGTGGTATACACCTTGCAGGGTGTAAAGTCTAACTGGTCGTGAAAGGATGGATGGTTAAGTAGACTGGAGATACAATCCAAAGGGTCACGCCAATATAATATGACAGGTGATTTGGTCAGATGCTTTGTCTCAATGACTTGGGACATCCAGCATGGACCGCTTGGCAACATTTCTGCTCTGCCTCGCAGTTCCTTGTCCGATGAGAACGTCAGAGGAAGACCCTGGATCTTATCATGCACGTTGTTAGACTCTACCAATTGAATATATTGTGTACTTACTATCTCAAGTGACAAAAAGCTATCTATCTTCCCCATGCTTAATCCCGAGTGAAGTAGCCATGATGCAAGCTCCCAGTCTTTCCGGCCACTGAATGGGTAGTAGAGATTAGTTGCACGGTGCACGCTGTTCTCGTCTGAATTGAATATGTCAAGGAAAGTATGACCTGTTCCATACGTTCGAGAAGCTCCAGGGAACCAGTCGATGAAGTCGCCAGTTGGTGATATCCCTTCTTCATTCACACTGCCGGTAAAACCACCTTCATTTAAATTAGCACCACTCCCAGTATCCTCATCCCAGCCTCCAGATCCGTCGTGGTCTTCATATGTATGTGCGAGGTGGTGAGAATCATTGGGAGTACCGAGCTCCTCGTCATCGACGTCCATAGACTCGATTCATGCAGAGTCCAACCATATTATATCATGTAGCCAAGTGTTACATCCTGAGCGGGGCTGATTCATATGATGGGCCACAGCGACCTCATCTTTGAATCTGCCTTTGCTGCATGAAGGACACTGAAACATATCGTTAAGTATAGAATGTATATGTGAGAAAAATACCTCGTGTGACGTCAAATTGAGCTTGGATTTCCCCAAACCTACTGTATAGAACAAATGAAGTCTGCAAACGAGCATTATCACCTATAATTATAATATCATATTAGTATGTCTGAGTCGACCCCACTTGTCTGCCTTAACATTCACAACAACATCCTCACCTCAGTCACAGCACCTTCTCGCTGTCCTCGGTGCTATGGTTCGCATGCAACTTCTTACCTGTGTCTCTGAGCAGTAAAAATCAGCAACCACGACCGTGCTCTTGCAGAATTGTATGATGTTGCTGAGGCTATTGGCTCTATGGTAAGTGGCTTGCTATTTGTACCAGAAACTATCATCTATCATCTAACGTACCTGTAGACTATCGAAGATACAGACCTTGAAGCCAACTTACTCATGGAACTCGCGAGAGCCAGACAAGAGGTATTCAGAGCCAAAAAATTGCTGGCTGACTGTGTGGTCTGTGAGCATGAAGTCATGGCGACTTTATCGAAGTTTAAATCCAGCATATCCGAGCACAAACTTGACAAGGCAGACGTCGGATTAGGATGCATGTGGATCGCCTTTAAAAAACACGGTCTTTCTCACCATGCGTCTCTGCATAGTAAGTCTTCCAATACATTAATATTCGTGTATATAGTCAACAAGCCACAGGTTCTCACATTGAGTCGCAGGCTGCCAGTCAAAACATTACTATCAAGTTGGATTGATGTGGGATGGTGTAGTATTTCATGATCGCACGCAATTCTTTTTGTATTACCTTACCATGCATTATGTACTATCACACTTGCATAAATTTAATTGCGTGTTTTTAATAGAACGACTCATTACAGTGGCAGTATACTAGTAGTCTAATTTAAGTTTATTTAGTATGCTGGCATTTCAACTCAAAGTTAGTCACTCAGCGTTCAACTGGGACAGCGCTCACACTGGCAACCTTGATAGCTGTGCAGCCTGTATGTCCTGTCAGAGCTGTGCGAAATATCTATCTGTGCTTATATAACTTTTGTGAGCGCTGTCTGCTCTGTGAGAGTCTGTGGGCAACTGTGTGAAACTGTCGAAATAGGCATTATCTGGGGAGAAATTTGTGGTTTACTGATGAACTGTGTTTCTAAACATGAGTAATTATACGAACTTTCAAGATTACACGAAATTTAGCCCAGGAGGGTTTTGCTGATGTAACCTGACGAGTCGGTGGAGGAGGGCAGCTTGGCACAATATTGCAGGAATGGTCACGGTAGCCTGAGGTCCCTCGGACTATCCCCAATCACTGCAGGGAGGTGGAACGGGAGCAGACTCGACAGTATGAAATATTGTGGTCGACATGCACGGCCCGAGAGGCTGCCATACAGCACAACCACACATGCATGCATGAACCTAATCCAGCGGCATCTGGGTCCAAGCCCGGTCTTTCCCCACTCATCTGCAGAGTAATCAAAATAATCGTAAAGTCTAAATAGGTGCCGTTTCGTGATTGCATAAAGTTCTGTTTCGCTATCCAGAGCGTGGGCTTCTGTAGTCCATATCCACCTAGTTTGTAAGTGGTTTTCTCATTATCTTGCTATGGCCTCGGCAGTTGAACCCCTCCTATGATTAGTATGGGATGAACGATGGTGCCAAACTGCCAATCAACGCGTGCGCTTGCAACTAATAGATGTTTGTCCCATTCTGGCCTGCCTCCTTTGAATTTTATCCCTTCGCATATGCCCCATGGATACAAGTACACGTAACGCAAGCAAGATAACAATTGATAGCTGGGCAAGATAGCAAGCGGCAGGTGCAATAGACGCTGAGGTAGCAGATGTCGATCGGGCAAGGTGGAACATCTAAAAAACTGACTCGGTGGAAATATAGTTTAAAACTCTTGTAAGACTCTCGCGAGAGTTGCCGTTTTGGTTAGCACGAAATCTACTAGATTTCATTTGTAAATACCTGGTTTTGGTTATGTTTGAACCCTGAGCCAAGTTTCACACATTTAGATGTGAGATTATCAGTACAATAAATGTGTTATCCAGTATTACTAGTACAATCAAAACTACTATCTGATAGAATCTACGAGGGTGCCTGTGATGGTCCAATCACTAACATGTACCACAAAAAGTTGTGAAACTGTACTCGCTTGTCCCCGGAAAGGTTGTTCATCGCACTGAGGATATATAGGAACTTGCGATTGGATCCCATTCCTCCAAAACTATCCACTTTCACCTGGACTTCGAACTGTTCGTCGAGGCTGCAGAACGTCGCTGCGCCGGCAAGTGCCCACATGAACTTCAGATTTTCGATTTGCTGTTCCTCAGTCTCGCCGAGGAACTCTTGGTGCAACCCCTGCCAAACAAAACGGATAATGTTGCACATGATGAACGCATTCTGGAATTTAGCTTTGATTTCGACCTGTCCATTCTGAAAAGATTGAGCTGCCCCCGACAACACACACGAACGAAAACTTACTTGATTGAAGCTATAAATGTGCATGAAAGCGAGACCATCTCCATCTTGTGTGATCTTTTCGATCAAGCGTTTGCGATAGGTGATAGCGGGTGCGGCAATGTGCAGTGGAGGGAAAAGCCGATACGCATGGAAGACGCCCTTGCGCGCGTATTCAGCGAATTTGCCGTGAGTTGACGACAACGCATTCGCAACATCCTTACAATGTTTATTTGAGATAAAATCCTCAAATGTTGCTAATAAAACAAGTCAGTATGATGTTAATGGACATATGATACTCACCATTGGGTTCAAAGCAGCGTGGTACCGAGTCCCAGATGACCTTGTTCAGCATGATTTTCTTGGTGGCTTTGTCAATCGCCATCGCCTGTTCTCCAAATAACTCGCGCATGACCAAATGTGTTGCCGTTTTCATGGACTGGCCAATGATATCATCCGATAGTTTGATGCGCGTGGGTTGAGGTGTTGACGATGTTACAGATTGCGAAGTTGAATCTTCAACTGCAGATGGTAGAGATTGGGTGTTGCCCTGCGGGCGTATGGCAGGGTACGGAACCATCCGTGGCGTAGGTGGCATCGCACGTCGGGCTCGCCTTGTTGTTTCCCTTGGCAGGCCCATCGTCTAAGTGAGTGGTAAGCAGGAAACGAATTGAAGAAGAAAAAGAACTTACATGCATCACATCGGTTGGCGGAATCTCACCTCGCTGGATCAGCGTCATCTCCGACGTGCTCGTGCTGGTACCAGTACCTTGGAGGAGGGTACTTGAAGGAAAGTCGTGGTTGGAGCCTTGAGGTAAGGGTTCGTAAGAAGAGCCCTGGGAGGGGCCCTCCGAGGACGAAGCGCCATAGTATTGGCCGTGAGGGAAGCGGCCGTTGAAGTCAGTGTTCTGCATACTCCAGCCATATGATGCTGCGAAATCGTCAGAGTCATCAGTGAACAAAAGTGTGATTGACTCACATGTGCTCCCACTTGATATGGGGGTAGGAACTCCTCCACTGGCCGCATGCGCATCGAAGTTGAACTGAGACATACGCGGCTGCTCAGTAGGAATGTGAAGTTGGCCACTTGCTGGTTCGCCAGATGGATTGAGGCCAGAACCGCGTGGCGGTTTGGAGACTTTAGCTTTAGTTTTTCGCTGAGGGCCACGCTCACTAGGCATTCAAGTTGGAGGGGATGTAAGAGCGCATGCGTGCATTTAAGTTGCGAAACAACGTAACGGTACATAGGGGGAAAAGAAACACAAACTTTACACGATCTTTACAAACCGGGAACGCATGACGAGCTGATAAGATGATTTGACAACAAAAAGCAAGGCCATTTACTAATGAAGCATAAAAAGAAGGGGGGGGCGTGGTCCGATAAGATGACTTATGAACGGGAGAAAAAGATATATGAACGGCCGGAGCGGGCGAAGCGCTTTATTGAACGGTCAAAGCGTGTTTATGAATGGTCGAAGCATGTTACGGACGGGTGAAGTAAGGCGATAACAATCTATGAACAGTGACATGAGTGTCACTGATATTGATCAATGAGTGGCGTGAACAACTTGGCAGTCACATAACATTGATAGTCACATACCATCGATAGTCACAACTGCGCATGCTGCTGGCCCGGCCACCCGCTGTAGAGAATCATGCCTCTCATGGCGTGATATGGCAATTTCCACTAGGGAGTAGACAGCACAAACTCGCAGCACCACTCTGTGTACTGTCCACAGCTATTCCTATATGAGGCGCAGCTTTCCTGCGCAATGCGTGCCATGCGCGCATTCCCGTGCTTGAGCGCCCTATAGCGCCAGCCATCCAGAAGCATCCATCCACTGTCCACCAAGCCCTCTAGTGCGTATATTTCCATTTCTTTTATTAGCATATCATTCCACCTCTATTTTTATAATGGACCCTTACTTATATATATCTTTACATACCTACTCGGTAGCACTTCGGCTCCGCATGACCGCGCTTAGGCGCGCTATATAAGCGCCAGCAGTACATACTACGAGGAGGTTTTCCACTTACTTTCACCCAACTTTACTTTTGACTTGAGTACCACCCACTATTTACCTAGCTGAACATAGTAGAAATCTATTTGTCTGCACTTTGCACCTCTCTTCACTTGTCTTACATCATATCCTCACTTAAGCTTACTCTTTCTCATTTCCGCACACGCGTGCGCGCTTTCCCACGCTTCGCGCTAATACGCGCGCGCGTTCCCGCGCCTTCGTACCTTGCGCGCACCTGTGCTTTCTCGTGCCTCGCTTCAGCGCGTACCTCTAGATCTTCACTGCACTCGCTTCCCTTTAGGGTCGAACGTGCTTGTCTCCTCAAGTAACGCAGACTAGGCAACGCACGACCTACAACATTTTATAGATACAGTCAGGAGCTTCATTTGTTCCTCTCTGTATTGTTGTTTCTACACCGCTGCGACGATCCTCCTCTTCGCCGAAATCGATATCGGAGTCGGTATCGGTATCGGTACCGGCATCCGTGAAACCACCACGCAGCACATATGTGATGTTGTCCCTGTTTTGTGAGGCACCAACGAAACAAGGGAGGTAGGGAACTTCGCCGGTAGACGCTAATAATTCACGTTTGGCACGTGATCCCAGGCATTTTGAGATTATCTCTGCTTGGGTGGTGATGGTGCGAAGCATCTCGCATTCATCGTTGTAGACAGCTTGAATGTAATTCGTGTCATCGTCGATTTCTGTGCGTTCATGCTCAGAAAAAATGTTCCTAATCTTCTTCAGCTGTTCGTCCCTCAAATTGAGGTGGTTTTTGTTCTCCTCATGGAGCGCCTGATTAAACACTGTCATGCGCTCTGAGTATTCGACCTGCCATAATGATGTCGCCACCTCATGGCGAGCAGCCTCGTGACTAGCGAGTACTGCCTTGAACACTTTGTACAAGGTGTCAAAGCTCATCCGTGAGAGACCGCTGGATATTGCGTCCTCATGCTTTTGGACATAGATCATGTGAGAATTTGCGAATTTCTGGAACAAAGAAAAGAAAAAACAAATACCTCTTGCAGTTGTTCAGATGTGAAGTCTGGTTCCCGTACTCGCCCTGTCACGCGGTTGGCAAACCGAAGTTCTAGTGGAGATGGCCTGGAGGGGTATGGAATATGCCTCTTGGTCGACCTCTCACGCAGGTAAGCTACTCGAGAAGGTGACTTTGGGGACTGTAAAATGTCAGGCTTATACAACAGACTCTCCTTTACATCAGGAAGGTACGGAATTTCTTCCACCAGGGAGAAGTGAATTATTGGAGAACCTGAGGGGTAGGGGGACAGCTTGGGAGAAAGTGAACAGTCAGAGCCAAATAAGAGCTCAGTAGCCATGGTATTGATATGGGGTGACTCAGGGTGGTCAACCTTCTTAAAGAACTCTGAGGAAGTTAGTTCTATGCGAGTTGCACTACTTGATGTAGTGCTGGTGAAAGCAGGGCTACTTGGACGAGCAGGAGATGAGACTGGTGATGAGGACACAGGCTCCATTACTTAGCCTGGCGTGATGACTGTGCGCTGTGAAATGTGAGGTCTTTGGACTTTGAAAGACTTGTTACTTCCTGTAAACACTCACCGGCTTAAGTCTAAGCCAAGTCTACGGTACAATGTAAGTACTTCCATTGTTCACTTTACGATACCATACATACCATTGACAGGCTATGTCCCAACTGCAAATTGGGGGAATATACATACATCCATCGAGGCGCTTATCTCACATCTCAATTCTCCATCTACTTGCTGGCCATCCAACGCACAACCACGAACATTACCCGTCCCTTCAGTATTCAATCAAAGTGGTCAGATACCCGTCACTGGTACTTGTCACCCGCAATCTGGATACGTCTATGGTGTCGGTAGAAATATGCTGGATAAACTGGAAGACGATCAATATGCGCATCGACAGAAGATAAATCATTATCATTATTACCCTTTCCATGATGAAGGCGAATGGGAATTAGGGAAGTTTTTGGTGGAAAACCTCACTCAAACTCAAATAACCAAGTTCTTAAAGTTGAAATGGGTAAATGACGGATATCGATCTAAGCTGTATTCCTCAATCTGATCCTACCTTCACAGTTTGACACTCCGAATTGCACAAGACCCTCTTTCACCATGAAAGACCACCTCCTGGATTGGATGGATTCACTACCTTCTTTTGCCCCGTGGAAAGTCTCCAAACTAGCATTTAAGGGCTATAAGACTGTCCGTCCTGTGGAGTTCATTTGGCGCGATGCGCTAGAGGTCATGAAGCAACTATTCAGTGACCCAACTTTTGCGAACCACATGACCTTCAACCCCTACGTCGCTAATGTCAAAAATTAACGTGAATACGGAGACTATATGAGTGCTGACATGGCATGGAAAATTCAGGTTTGTTCACCCTCCCATTCATATACTCCTCGCTGAGTAACAGATTAATTTTTACTTCTAGGACCATCTCCCGTTGGGTGCGACTCAAGTCCCAATAATCTTGGGATCTGATAAAACACCCGTGACGCGACTTGCTGGAGGAATTGAGATGCATCCGGTCTTCGTCACAATTGGTAACATTGATTCTGAGGTTCGCTCCAAGGCAACATTGCAAGCTTGGCGCTGCATAGCCTACATTCCCGTAATCAAGTTCCGCGTTCACACAGATTACCAGTCTATTCTCCAGGCCAGACTGTGGCACAAATGTTTGGACCTTGTTTTCGCCAACCTCAAGGTCGCAGCAAAGGATGGCTGCTTCATGCCCGATCCTTCCCGCTATATTCGCCATGTGTTTACGCCACTTGTCGCTCATGTGTGCGACCTACCGGAGGCTACTATAATCGCCGCAGTCAGTAAAAACTCATCCCCACTAACTATTGTTACGCACTCAAATAGATCTGTTATGTGGAGCCCTAAGAGGGGCGTTGTCCGCTAACGTTCGTGACATAACCGGAAGGGTCCGGTGTAGCGACTGAGACTGGCGACGTCGAGTCGGCAGATATCAGAGACGCGCGTGTCACGTGACTTCTAAGACAGATGTCTTCAAAGTCACTGACGTTCTCAAAGTAAGGACAGTCTTGTCCGAACGATGAGGTGGTCGATCGAGGTGGACTTAGGCGCGATGAGCACCTAAGAAAAGATACTAGAGACTGAAGCTGAGGGGGCTTCAGAAGGAAGTATGTTCGAGGGAAGATTGAGTAGATTCAAGTTAGGGAATCTAGTACAGAGTGACCGACTACTTATACTAAGTGGAAAGGGTTAAGGGCAAGGCTACCGTACTGTAGGTAAGGGCAAAGGGGAAACGGAAAGGGTATAGGTACGCTGGTAGCAGAGCCTGATTAGTGATGTAAGGTCGAATGCAGAATGAGACCGAGAAACGTTGGAACGAGCCAACGGTAAATGATACAATGTGCAGCATGCACGAGTCAAAGGAAAGATAAGACAAGATAAGGGAAGCCACATTGGTGGCACGAGTCAGAACGAGTCATAGCCCGAAGGCACGTGCGCACGTTGGTGCGATAGGAGGGGGATGAGGGACGGGAACGGTCCCGAGGATCCGGTCAACGGATAGTCGGTAGAGAAGTACGAGCCGGAGGCATACGAGGGCGAGGACGAAGGGGAAAAATGATAGGGGGGCCATGTAGCCGATGTTACTTGTAACAACTATGGCAACACAAGTGGATTTTGGGGATGGAATTCTCCACCCGCCTCGTACCGGGAAGTATACATTGCAGCTCCTTGTGGAGATATCTCAACAGGTTGATCCCTGGGACCTCGACAAATTCCAGAAAGTGGCCAAAGCCATTAATCTATCTGGAGTTCACATGCCATACTGGCGTGATTGGATGTTTGCATGTCCATCCGTTTTCCTCGCTGGTGAGGTGCTGCACACCTGCCATAAGTTTTTCGTGGACCATCCGCTGAAATGGATCAAAGAAGCTCTAGGAGATTATGAGCTCGATACCCACTTCATGGTCCAGCACAAGCGAGTCAGAATGCGCCACTTCGCAAAAGGCATCACACACGTTAATCAAATGACAGGTCGCGAGCATAGAGACATTCAACGCACTATTGTTGCGTCAATCACAGGGGCTGTTCCACCCAGATTCGTTCGTACAATCTGTGCCCTTGTAGACTTCTTTTACCTCGCACAAAATCCGGTTCACTCCCCTGAATCACTTCAGTTGATGGTTCAAGCACTTTCAGATTTCCACACTTGCAAGGACGCTATCATCCAGGCTGAGGCAAGGAAGGGGAAGAAGGGCGTCAAAGAAGATTTTTTCATTCCAAAACTCAAGCTTCTGCAGAGCTTCAATGGTACAATTCAGAAATTAGGCACTTTGATGCAGTTCTCTGCTGATGTGACGGAGCGGTTACTCATCACACACTGTAAGGACCTTTTCCCGCAGACGTCCCGGCAAATCAAAGACTTTACAGAGCAGTGCGTACGGATTCTTAACTGCCAAGAGTCTATGGAAATGTTTGGCCTGTACACGCTGTTAACTTCTCGCGGGGCATCACTAGTTAATGCAATATACACCGAAGATGAAGATGTCACAATTGCCAATCCCGCACTCTCCTGGGTCTCCCGAGTTCTCCCTGATGAAGTTAAGTCAATACATGGTCCCCGACCAGTCCGCAATCACTTTCTCAAGGGTATTCTCTCTGGAGATGCCCTCACTGCTTTTCAACTCAATATCACGCCTGATTATAAATCGCTATCACCGTCTGACATACACGCAAAATATGCACTCTTGGGCTTTGAGCGTGCGCTCGCCGAATTTATATGTTGTTCCCCCCTTTCTAGTGGTGAAAATTCTTGCTGGGACCCCAAGTATGGGCACTTCCAGGTATGGCACAAATTCCAATTGCAACTCCACTCAGCCTTCCAGCCACGAGTCATCATGCCGAGTCGCGTGGTACAAGCGTACCCACCAAGCGATGATTTTCCCTTTGGAAATTGTGATACTGTTCTCGTGGAGACCACAGGCATTGATGGCAAAACCAGTATGTCTTTCATGTGCTTATGTTGTAGCCTACTGATATCATATACAGCAAGTTGCATCGCGCAGGTTGGACTCATTTTTCAACCGACGGTTCAACGAGGTTCCAACCTGGAACTACCATCGTGTCTCTCAGACCCACTTCTCTACGTCCAATTTTTCCACTTCATTTCCAGCCCTGATGATCGTCCTGAACTCACAATGTGGACCGTGGAGCACACATACATGCAGGAGGAAAACAGTAATCGCTGTAGGAAGGGGGCTGTCATACGAGTGACAGATGTGACACATGTGGTTGAGTTGATACCAGTTTATGGTGAGGCAGTGGCCAACAGCGTGTCCTCTACGACTTCTTTGGAACGCTATGAGCATTTTTTCCTGAATAATTTCGCGGACAAGGAGAGTTATCACACATTCAGTACCGAGTTTGTGTAGACAGTAGCTTGATCAGTACGCAGCGATTGTATCTATTACTATCAGCATCTATCATATCACAAATCACATCTTATCAACGGAAAACAACTGGCTTGAGTTTTATCAGCCAGATTTGGTGTGTTATATTGGTGTTCAGGCATCTCCACCAATCGCCTGAGTTCGCTACTGAAGTCGTAAGTGTTCGTAACGCGCGTAAGTTAAGCATTCATTTCAGTCGTTTTGCAGATGCAGCCAAGGGTTTTTTTTTTGCATCAGATTTAGTCCGTTGACCCTATGTTAACGTTGGATGTGTTGCGCATGTGCATCTTTTTCTTTGCGGTATGGGGCAGGTGGTAACCGGTAACCGGTTACAACAACGTGCCAACTACTTTGGTTGTCGAAACTAAGTTATGTACAGCAATACCCGGGTCTAGACGAGACTGCCCCTTTTCTCATCTTATTCACACCTTGGCCGAACTCACAGTTGCGTTATGGTGCGTTTGGTATATCTGGACTTGTAGCAGGGCCCAAGTCTAACCACCATAATCTTCTGCGATGTTGCTTGGAAACTATCAGTCTTTGATCTTCCAGTGCCGTATAGTGAATTTAACATCTACAACAGCGCCATTTAAGATGTCATTGACAGTAGGGTAAATGAGGATGCCTTCCTAGTAGACAGGAAGGCGTTTGGTCTGTTGCATTCTCAGCAGCTTGTCCACGAGGCGAGTTAGCTATGATGTCGTCCTAATATCAGTCAGGTATTACACCTTTAGGTAAAGAGGGGCTTGATTTTACAGAGTTATCAATTGCAAGGTGTTGATGACGACCTGCAGTAAGTGAGAGTAATGAAGAGACAACAATGTTTGGAGGGCGTGACAGGAGGACAAAATGAGCTACATAGAGCAGTCAAAGGAAGCGAAGCTCGCATAAGCAGATAACCAGTCTACAGTGACAGATGCTTAACGGATGTGATGTTAACATGAAGACACCCAAGCTTGAGTCCAAGTATGGACGCTATGACTTCTCTCATGAACCTCTTAAACCGTGGTACCTATTGGTTATGCGGATGTCGAATGCCTTGGCAACAATACCAGCAGGGCTACTCATGGAACGAGACCGAAAATAGCTGGTGACGGGCAGATATGCCGCGGGTGTTGGATCGAGAACAACCTGGCTCACAATCAGGAACGATAAGGAGAGGATGTATTTTCCGACCTAGCGGGTCGCTAGGAAGTGTTGTATCACATGAGTCTATCCAGGAAAACAGAGCTGGGACAACGCCATAGGGAGTGCGCAGTGCGCTCACCGAGACGCTCGAAATTGTTGTAAAAGTTGAAGGCAAGTAGAATTCCGAGCCGTCACGTGACGTCTATAACGCGGCTCAAATCACGGGTTTTCTTGAATTTTGTTCAAGACAACAATGAACGTCCTGCGACGACCGTCGGGCTTGTCCAAGTTTCGGTTTTACTCGACACAGACCACGAGGCCGTTTGTCCCACCCGCCTCTCTGAACCACTTCGACTTCCGCCAACGCCAACGCGAAAAACCGCGTCCTACGAGCCCAGCCTTCTATACCGCTCGTCCCGAATTCTACGATCAACTCTCGTCGTTAGAGTCAGCTCTGCAACATGCCAAGACTGCGCTAACGTCATGCCACCTTCTTCCCCTTCCCCAATTTGCCCGGGAGGCCCTCCCACCGCGTGTCAATGCTTGGGTAGACAAGCGCGAGCTCGGTCTGAAGCTCAGAAGCACCCTCACGACGAGCCGCTA
The DNA here is from genome assembly GCF_016647785.1 of Suillus fuscotomentosus. NCBI lineage: Eukaryota > Fungi > Basidiomycota > Agaricomycetes > Boletales > Suillaceae > Suillus > Suillus fuscotomentosus. Next base: position 43,529 of record NW_024539709.1, read on the forward strand.
CAGACGAGTAGTTCTCGTGCTCAACGAGCTAGAGACCTATAGGGCCATTGCGGAAAAGGCTGGGATTGCAGAGTTGCAGGAAGGTATCAGAGGTATCACAGAACTGTTCGAGCGTGCAGACGCTGCGACGATGCTGGCAAGGGGAAAGGCCAAACCCGTCAAGTTCGATGAGTATGGGCGAAGCTATACCCTTGGGAAACGGAAGACCAGCTCTGCGCGGGTGTGGATCGTGCCCGTCCAGCAACCTCCCGCAGACAAATCCACCGCCTCCCAGTCCATACCAGCAGCAACGGAAACAGACACCGCGCTTACGGCTCTTCTTGACCCCATTTCTTCGTCGAAGAGCAACGAGCCTGTATCCGTCTCTCAGATTCTCGTGAACAATACTCCTCTCTCAACTTATTTCCCTATTCCCGCTGACCGTGCTCGCGTGATCCATTCAATCAAACTCGCAGGTTTATTGGGAGCATATAATATCTTCGCCATCGTACGTGGCGGAGGTACGTCTGGACAAAGCGGTGCGGTTGCGCATGGTATCGCAAAGGGTCTGGCAGCACACGAACCAGCCATCGCAACGATTTTGAGGAAGGGTAAGTGTTGCGCATCATTTCCAGTCCAGCCGTCCTCCACTTAACAACTTTGACTAACATCTCTGTTCATAGCGAAACTTTTGCGTCGTGATCCGCGTATGGTTGAGCGGAAAAAGCCTGGTCTTGCGAAGGCACGCAAGCGGGTATGTGTATTTTTCGTTGTGTTCTCTCTGTCATTTGCTCACCTTGTCTACAGTATGCCTGGGTCAAGCGGTAGCTATTCTCAGTATATTGCGCAGTACCTACTTCTCTTCCGTTGCTTTATTGTGTCACCAATGCTCCATCAACTTGACAATTCTGCATGAAGTACATAAGTGAATATTGTTTTCACCTCCATCGCTTGATATAACGGAAGGTCATTGCTTGGGACTCTAACCGGAATGATTCTTCGTGGGGTTGCGGATATCGAGAGATTCAGTGACACTCTCGAGTCAGGTTGTCAGCTACAACACACCTCGAATAGTTAATCGACCTCTGGACATACTTAGTAGTCTATCGATTGAATCTCAATCGCCTGGTCCGTTATAAAGCGGTTCCGCCTTGCTGTGTAGTGGTTCATGTGGAACGATATCTGTGCTCACTTGGCTGTCCTCCTGCAAAGAGTTGCACAGACGGGCGGCCCATTCGTCCCGTATTTCACTACCATTCAGCGAAGGAATCATGCCTTGCAATCTCCGCATCGTTTCACAATTTGACCATTTCACAATTTTCATTCACCAGCGTAGACGCCAAAGATAAAATGATATCATCATTACATTACCTAGCACGAGTGCTCCATAAAAAAGCATAAAATATGCTACAATACATCGCCGCGTGACTGAAGATTCGGTCCAATAAAAGAGACGCCAAGCAGCGAAGATTACCAGAAGTCTACGTTTGAGCAGGGATGGATAGAATGGGAGAAACAGTCATTGGAAGAGGACGTTCACTACCTCGCTCTGTGCAAAGCCTGAATTACAATGTGGGCACCGCCGCTGACGCGTGGAGATCCTCGCGTCGATGCATTGCTTGCAGAATGCTGGAAATAAAGAAATTAGTTTACTCATGTGTTATTGATTTCTAGCAGTGATACGTACTGTGTGAGCACTTGGTGAGAGCAACTCCACGCATATGTTCTTTGCATGTCGAACATTTAATGAGTCTCTGTGAACCCATTCAACAATCACTTCCAAACACCGAGGAGGGTACGACGTACCCAGACAGACGCAGCCTCTTCCATAAGTTCTGCTTCCTTTTCGCTTGCTGAAGCAGATTTCAACTTCTTCGCCTCAACACGGAGTTTATCAACCTCGGCTTTCATACGAGTAAGGTCGTCGTCCCTCTTGAATAGACAGCCCTTGAGGTGGTGGATGTGAGCATATTTTTCGTCAGCGATCTTTCGAACCTAGGTAGAGAATTTATAAATATGGACCAGACAAGGATGTGAAATCGTACATTCATCATCATCTCTTCGGTACTTTCGGCCTGTCTCTTGTACATCAGAATATCGGATTCGAGAGCAGTGAATCTTGTTTCTGCTTCATCCATCACTCGATGCAGACGCTGGTTGGCTGCTTCGAGATGACCCTGAGTCAAAATGACGATGGTAAGAGACGGAGGGGTAGAATGCAAGGGAGGAGAACGCACTATTTGTTGTTGCAAGTTTTTCTCGCCGTCAGCCAGTCGTTCGACAACCTTGGCTTGCTTCTCGAGGTTCCGAATGGCGGTTTTCCGCTCAATCTCGACGGACTCTCTGTCGCGCATGGCCGCAAAGTACTTGTTATCCGCCTTCGCTTTCTGGATACCAAGTATACACTCAACCTGCTGGACGGACGAAAAACGGCGACGTACCTCGTGTGCGCTCTTGGCGACCTTTTCCTCCGCCGCTATTAAGCTCACTACCTTACTCTTCAATTGCCCATCCAAAGCCTCCCATGCTCCCGAAAGCCTTTCCACCTCTGCGTAAATCGCATCTTCCGCTTGCTGATGTTGCTCTGCAAGAAGCCGCATTTTCTGGAGCTCATCTTCCTTCGCTTGTAATTGCCTAGCGAGGTCTGAAGAAGGGGATTTTCCGAGGAGAGATTGATACCGTGATAATTCTGTTGTGACCGCCACGAGCTCTTCCCGGGTAGCTGCTTCTGAGGCAACATGACGTGCAATATCGGGTTGCTCTTCTCGTATAGTGGACATAGATTTCTGAAGTGCGGCAAGCTTTGCTTCGGTTTCACTGTGTGATGTCAATGTTACCCGTCTCCGCACTTTAGAATATCATGCTCACATCAATTTCTTCCGAAGACCGTCCACGTATTGAAGATCATCAACTTTTCCCTCCCAGAAATGCTTCATGAGATCTTCATTACCGGTATGCGCAGCTAATTTGGCCTTATGTCTCCTAACCTCCGACTCAAGTTGCGTTATCCTTTCCTATTTCCAATGTATCAACAACTTGGTATGAATCTGTGTGTAACTGGCGCACCGCTCGTGATTCGGCGAGGGCCTTGAGCTCCCGAGATGACTGATATTTTATATTTTCACGACTTCTAAGTTCATTTAATTCGGCGTGCAGCAGCTCACGTTGGTCGCGAAGGCGAGAGAGATCTGCATCCCGCTTAGCAAGTACGGCTTTGAGTTCTTGATTCATTTGTTGCGCAGAAGTCTGACAAAGATAAAATGAATAAGTAAGAGGACAAGTGTGGAGTGACCTACCCGAGTCTCCTCCTCAAATTGCGTCCGACTTGATTGCAAGTCACGTATCATGACATCCAAGTGTCCTATTCTGCTATCGTTCTCAGCTTTCAGGTGCTCCAGCTGGTCCCTACGCTCAGATAATATCTTGTAATGCACAGTCCCAGAGACCATTTCGACTGTTGGAGCGGCGCGCTTTGGGGTTTCAACTTCAGCATTGTCCTGCGGAAGGTAATAACCGACAAACCTCGACCTCGAGCTTCGCTATGATCTCTGCCTGCGTCCTAATTTCTGCCTCCAGTTTACTTGCACGTTCGGAGGAAATTTTGAGCTCCAATCGAAAAGCTTCGATATCTGACAGGGATGAATCATTATGACCATTTATTTGAGGCGGCTAGAAAATGTGAGTTCTATGCAATAATGAGGGGCACACATGGTTACTGACCGGTGGAGTTGATGACCCATGATTTGGGGTGCTTCCTTCCGCTGGGCATGGTTGGTCCGAGTTTGCATCTTCTTTTACCCCACCCTTTGTCTTCATGGCTGCAACAGTGCCACTTTGCATACGGTCTAGCTTGATCTCCGCAGCAACGAGGTCGTCGTGTAGTTGCTCTTTCTCTGACTGGACCTCGTCAAGCCTCTGCTGCAGAAGTGATATCTCAGAGCGAAGAGCAACACACTAGGTCGAGTCAATATGGCATGGTATAGCCCAGTGGAAATACTGACCTCGGTCTGTGATGTCTGACAGCGTTGATATGCCTTATCATTAAAGGTGGCCGGATTTAGTTTCATGAAGCTTGCGATTAGTTTTTCGGTTGCAAGCATGTTCTTTTCTAGTGCAGCTTTGAGGCCCGAGTCAGTTGAAATGTGTTGTGACAAGTCAAAAATATCTGGTACAATGTTTAACGGAAAACCAAGTGATGAAATGAGTGTTTCACGCACCTTTCGTATCGACTTCAACAACTGGAAGTTCCTCTGGTGGCGTCAGGGTTTGAACGGTGTCTACCAACTATCCCACCAGAACGTTGATGCCCACTACTAAGATGCCAGCAACATATAGTACATACCTGCTTCCAGCATGCCGCAATAGCTACTAGACCTGCCTCGCACGAGCTTCTTCTCTGCTCCAGTTGAACAATGCGCGCCTGATTCCGTTCATTCTCTCTGGAGTAATGCTTCATGCGCCTGAAGATAGCTTCCTTGCGAAATAGCTAATAAAGAGTGAGGTGTTTGTAGATTGTAAGGTACAGGAGATGCCAAAATCACCTCTAACTGGTGGTTGTCTGCAGGTTCTTCTGCGTCGTGATTAGCACTCAAGCCGTTGACCTCCGGGCTCCCACTCGTGCTCGTCAACACCCGCTTTTTTGCTTGAGCAACCTCTCCGTCATCTGGCAAGGGCCTCTTCCTTGATTCCAACATGATGACGGATGAAAGAGGCGTTGGTAGGACACAAGGAATAGAATAAACACTTTCAAAATGGACCTTAGCAATGAACAGTATATCTGAGTTTGAAACTCCGATAGTTGTAGCGGGTTGTCGGGTTTATCGCCACCCGCCTAATTTTTGCATGTCCTTCTGACCTGTCATGCAAACATTTGTCCGGAGGCTGCCCAGTTCATGGCAATGGGCGTTATACAGTTCTAGATCATCCAGAACTTCTCCGCAGTGCTTTGTATCATGCTCAGGCAGACGCGCTGCTTCAGCAGCAGCCGCGGTCGCCAAGTCTTCACCAGTGGAATATGAGCCACCAACTTACCCCACATATCAGTTAACAGGGAAAGATGTGCAAAGGCTCAATTTCCAGAGGAACATTGGTGTCTCCGCCCACATTGATTCCGGCAAGACGACTCTCACAGAACGTGTACTGTTCTATACCGGTCGTATTCGGGAAATTCACGAGGTGAGTTGGGCAATCATTTTGGTTTCCAAACAGTATTTGTTTCGCAGTCAATTTTATTTACATGGGACGCGACTGATTTTTTTTCGGCTAAGGTTCGAGGTCGGGATGCTGTTGGTGCCAAGATGGATAGTATGGAGCTTGAACGCGAAAAGGGTATCACTATACAAAGTGCTGCTACGTTTTGTGATTGGGAAGCAACTTTACCTGTGACAAACGAGAAACAAAAGTATGCTATTAATATCATCGATACCCCAGGTAAAATGGTCACTTAACTATCTCCGTACTGAAATTGACACGTCTTTACAGGTCACGTCGACTTCACCATAGAGGTTGAGCGTGCCCTCCGTGTCTTGGATGGTGCTATCCTAGTTCTGTGTGCTGTATCTGGTGTACAGGTGTGCACAACATAGTCAAACTTGATCAAAAACGTCTCATCATTTGTATAGAGCCAAACTACCACAGTAGATCGACAAATGAGACGGTATGGTGTTCCCCGCATTTCCTTTATCAACAAGATGGATAGGTAAGCGTTGATTCATCAATTTGAAGTTTGAATTCTAAATTTCCTCCGCAGGCCTGGTGCCAACCCATGGCGAGTTATCAATCAGATCCGGTCAAAACTTAAGATTGCAGCTGCAGCAGTTCAAGTACCTATAGGCGTTGAAGACGAGCTGAAGGGCGTGGTCGACCTTGTACGTTGGAAAGCCATTTACAACGAAGGAGAAAAGGGGTATGTCTCTAAGAACCTGTCTTCCAAAGTGGTGTTAACCGTATGCTGCAGCATCAACGTCGTAGAGTCTGACGATATCCCTGAATCTGTGCTTGATCTCGCCAAGGCCAAGCGTGCCGAATTGCTCGAACAACTTGCTGAAGTGGACGACGAAATGGGTGAACTTCTGATCATGGACGAGACCCCCACAACTGCCCAGCTTGTTGCGGCCATTCGTCGTGCCACCGTCGGCCTCAAGTTCTCGCCAGTCTTTATTGGCTCTGCAATCAAGAACACCGCTGTCCAACCTATGCTCGATGGTGTATGCGCATACCTCGCGAACCCCGCTGAGGTAGCCGTGACAGCCCATGATACAACCCAACCTGCATCTGCCCCACCTGTTCCGCTTGTCCCTGCCTCGGATGCACCTCTCGTCGGCTTGGCTTTCAAACTTGAGGAGGGACGGTTTGGCCAGTTGACATACATGCGGGTTTACCAAGGTACTCTGAAGAAGAGCGGTATCATTTACAATGCCCGCACTGGCAAGAAGGTTAAGGTCCCTCGACTAGTCCGTATGCACAGTAACGAGATGGAGGTACGCGTCTTTGTAGTTTACGCAGTTCTAGACCTCTTACCCTTATGAAATTAGGATATCGAGTCTATCGGTCCCGGTGAGATCTGCGCCATCTTCGGCGTTGAATGCTCCTCCGGTGACACTTTCACCGATGGTTCGACTAGTTTTTCCATGGTAAGCATTTTATACTCTCCCTCTGGTGCTGGTCTTACCCATATCATTCTGAAGACGTCGATGTTCGTTCCCGAACCTGTGATTTCCCTCGCAATCAATCCTGAAGGCAAAGAGACTCCCAACTTTTCTCGTGCCCTGAACCGATTCCAGAAGGAAGATCCAACGTTCAGAGTTCATCTTGACAAAGAGAGCAAAGAGGTATGTATACTTGTATGCAATGCCACTCCTTTATTCACGTTTCACTGTAGACCATCATTTCTGGTATGGGTGAACTTCACTTGGAGATCTACGTCGAGCGCATGCGTCGTGAGTACAATGTTGCTTGTACGACTGGTAAACCTCGCGTCGCCTTCCGCGAGACTATCACGCAGCGTGCGGAGTTCAACTATACACACAAGAAACAAACTGGTGGTGCAGGGCAATTCGCACGTGTCATCGGAAACATTGAGCCCATGGAATACAGCGAGGACCTTGGCCGCGATGTTGACTTTGTGAATGTTGTCATGGGAGGAAACATCCCCACTAATTTTATTCCTGCTGTGGAGAAGGTACGTCGACGTAGTTACTCGAAGATCGATCATGTCTTCATGTTGTCGTACAGGGCTTTTATGAGGCGCTTGAGAAGGGTTCACTGTCGGGTAACCCCATCACTGGCTGCTGCTTCGTGCTCAAGGATGGCGCTTTCCATGCTGTGGACTCGTCTGAACTTGCTTTCCGAAACGCCACTATTGGTGCATTCCGCGAAGCTTATAAAAATACAAAGCCGGTCATTCTTGAGCCTATCATGACTGTTGAGGTTGTCGCCCCATCCGAATTCCAGAGTATGTCACAACAACCCTTTTGACTGCATGGATGAACTCACTTCTCATATAGGCGCTGTCATCGGTGGACTGAATCAACGGCGAGGTACTATCATTGACAGTGAAGTCCGCGATGAAGAGTTCGTTTGCACTGCAGAAGTCGCTCTGAATGACATGTTTGGCTACTCGAGTCAGCTCCGCGGTGCGACGCAGGGCAAGGGCGAGTTTACCATGGAGTACAAGGTATGTTATGCACCTTGATTGAAGGGTAGGAGCTGATGTTGTCCTTGTAGAACCATATGCCTGTGCTACCCAACGTTCAGAAGGAACTGGAAGAGGCCTACCGCAAGACGATGCCGCAGGCAAAGAAGTAGATTTATTACACTAATAGACATATCACTGACCTACATAGAGCTTATAAGCCTGGATTGTGGCTTGATCTCGAACACTAGAGCTTAAATAATACACATCACTCCGATCTGATATCACGCTTTGTCGATCAATCGCTATGTCGAGTAGGAAGGTAACCTAGTGACGCGGAAGCGCCAAAATGACCACTTCGCTAGCTTCCAAGTCCAATATTTCGCAATCCGCCTTGTCGCCATTCCCGATTTGCGTCTCCACGCAAGTGAAGTCCATTGGCTTCCAGAAAGCTGGTGAGCTTGTGCATTCCAGAACAGATTAAAGAGGCCCGTTACCTTGTACAAAACCGTCATCGGTTGATCTGAAACATGTTGTAAAAACTGGTAACGCAAAAGTGGGTGGGTCACTTACGCCAAATTGCGGTGTTATACATGATTCCTTGCCCTGCACTCGCTACGAATGCACGAAGAGTACTGAAGTCGGGTTTGTCGTCGGCTCCATTGTGGGCGACCACCACAAGATATGCATTTCCTGGCTCCTTCAGCGCCTCGTCACCCTGTATACCTCCCCCTCCCATAGGAATGAAGGCCTGGTTTGTATATGGGTGACGCTCGACGACCTTGAGCTCCACACCACCATTAACGACTTTTGTCGGATTGCAGCGATAGACGGACAGTCCACTGCTAGCCCCCAGATCAGCCGGATACGACGATTTCAAAAGTGAAAGTTTATGAAATTTGGTTGCAGAACCCTGATTGGCAGGCGTGATCTTGGTCCCTGGGGGAGCCGCGGCATGGTCACCGTATGCTTGGATGACTTGGCCAAAGGGCGAAAAGGCTTCTGGTGTAAGGGGGAGAACAGGTATGGTTTTGACCTGTTTCATTGCTACAGGCGCCGACTCAAATGGTGTAGCAGCATCGTTTTCTGCTGTGTCAGTAGGTCTGACCGCAAGGTCTGCTGTAGGACAGGGGCCCTTCGTGCCATGGATTCGTACGCGTTTGATACCACCATCAGGATATATGGTAAGCTTTACGTGCGTGTAGGCGACAGAGATATCTGCATCCAGTGCGAAGAAGTGCCTCCGATGCGGACCAAGCTTGACCGGGGACAAAATTTGTGTCCAATCGACGGCATCGCTATCTGGTATCTCGTCTTCGCTACATAAAGCGTGGAGCTCACAGCTCTCTGGGAAGTTGCCCTTGAAATGTGCCGTGTCAATCTCGACTGTTCCTAGATGGCCTGGTGCGCCCCTAGATAGTCGCCTATAAGCTCAATTCATGGGACTCTGGGAGGTTTCGGTGACTTGCAATTTAATGATCACCCAATCCTTGTGACCCTTTTGCCGGCTCCGCTTAGTCTCCCAACCATCGCCCATATCTTTTCCTGCACAGATATAGTAACTCAAACTGCCGAGATGCACGAGACGTCGAGACCTACCACGTCCTGGGAGAATCAGATTGGCGCCAACACCAAAATGCTGATCGGACATAAATGTCACGCGACCTCCAGCGAAAACATGGGCGAGATCGAACACTTCCTGAGGGCTGTCAGGCTGCACAGGAGCAACGTTACCGTAGACTCGGAAACGCGCCTATAATTAAACACGTGAGTTTCACGTTCGAGCAGTCGTTCACGAATCTTACGATACCACCGTCCGGATACATGTTTAACTTTACAAACTTCACTTGTTCAGTCTCTGGTATCTTGAAAAGATGCCGCTTAGACGGGCCGAGGGGGACACGAGGTAATATCTCCGTCCACTGGAGCGTTATATTTCGGTTTAGGAAAAGCGGACGCGAGGTACGGACACGAACCTTTGCGTTGTCCACGTTATGTTCATCCAATGATGGGTCAATGATGCCATCTACAGACACTTCGGGAGCTTCATTACCTACTCATTACGACGAGCTTATCAATGTCATTCATTGTGTAAAGATAAGCCTGAGACAAACCGTTGAAGTGGGATGTGTCGATGTCGAATCCGACGACCGTGCCCAACGTGCCAAGTTTAATGATACACCTGTGCGGAGAACACTTTCGTGACATATTATGCAGATCATACCTCGTTAACATACCAGTCGTAGGAAGGATTGTGTCTCCGTGACTCCCAGCCGCTGTACAACGCGCCATTAGGGCCAAACTGCCCTTTGAGGCTGGGAGCTGGCTGTTGAGAGGGATTTGATATGTTGCAAACTCGCACTGGCTGTGGAACTTACTTCAACTTCAAGTAGGTGAGATGCCTCAGCGAAGAACTCGTCTGAGACTTTCACAACCTTTCCTCCTAGTGCGACACTGGAGAGCTCTGAATTCGACGAGTTGCGTCGGGATTGAACAAAGAGCGATCCAAATATAATGTGACGCACCTGTATTAGATTTGAATGTTTCATGGAAGGCTTCGAGTGGGATGCTCTCGTATGCCATGCTAAGCTTTGCGTATGAGATGGTAGATGTATGAAGAGACTCCTCTGTCGGCTCCCCCCGTAGTAAATGACTGCCTTATCTTGCCCTTGTAGATCCAATCACGCGAACCGTAGTGGCGCCACGGGCAGTGGTCGGTTCCAGATAGCGGGCCGCAGAACCAATATGCATTGGTAGTCCGAATAATAATTAATCTCGTGAATTCAATCACGCGAGCACTGGCAAAGGTATGCAGAACCAACATCCATCGGCTTGTACAAGTAGTAATGATCAAGATCCAATCTAGTGGAGCTTGTTTGGGCCGCCGGTTGGAGGCGGTGCACCGATCGTCATTGCAAGCATAGTTGAAAACTTCACGGCCGGTGAGGGACTTCCGCTACTTGGCCAGATGTTTTCAGGAGGGTTACGTTATGTACTTGACGCAAGTTTCAGCCCACATCAATATTCAAAGTATTCTAATCTCTCGATGCGAGGCTCGAGCATAGCTACGCATTTGCTAAAGCACGATTATTGTTCATTTTGAGGTAATCCACCATGTAATTCGGTTGACTACAACGCCCTTTGGGGTGTGTGAGCTTGGAGTGTGCACTTCATTGTTAGAAGAGCGCCCATACACCAGCTCGCCCCGTTGGAAGTAAACCTCACCAATATCCCTGGGATGCGCTACGACCGCAGGTGGAACTCCCACTGGCTGTCTCCGCCTTATCTCCGACACCACAGGTTTCAGATCATTTGGAAGATGACGATTCTTCAGACCAAGATGTGTTGCTGGAAGGTTGGAAACACGTATCGTAATCGGGCAAGCGATGCTCTATTTGAGAGTAGAAACTTGATGTGAAGTGATGCGTTTGGATCCGACCCCTGCGGAATGCTAGTTAGATGCATGTACAAAGGCGCGGGAAGCTCAATCACTCGCGTAGGATAATTGAGAAGCACTCAACGAACAGCTTCACGACTTGTGTCCAAACTAGATATAAGAGAGCTCGATCAGTCTGGAAGATAGGAAGAAGTAGGCACTAGGCTCGGCAGCTTACAGCAAGATCAATCTTCCTCAAACACTCCAACATCCAGAGAATGGCGACAGAAGTGGCGCATGCATCATTCCGATCAGACCAAGATGGTCTTCCATGGTGTTCTGTTGATTGTCGAGAACAATGGATGCCACTGTAACCACCAGACTCCGCGGCTAGCCCACAAAATCCTAGTATGGCGAATCAATCATGAATACTTGTTGTATCATCTCGTCTTGTTGGACTTTTCCTGGCGATGGTGCGGAATGACTGTGGAGCACAAAAAGGCGCCAGTATATCTATTTGAATCAACGAGTCGTCGTCGCCCTCTACCTTCTAAATCCATTTGCACTACTCTGTCATGGCGGTAATGGGGGCGTTAGAAGAGGAAATGCTGCAAGCGGTGGTGAGTACAACAGTGCTCATGTCGCACAAATATCACAGGGGGATTTAAACCAATGTCGTAAAGTCGGTGGTCTGAAGCCTAGAATACAACACGTTGTTGGCTGCGTATTGATTCATTATTCCTTGAAGACTCATCTGACATATACTCTGACTCACTCTCGTAAGAAACCTCTCAACCTTCATCGATATCACCACCGCCAATCAGGAGAACAGCTAAAAGTAGGCCAGATTTCAGCATCAACTAGAAAATAGACATCTTCAGGCGGAAATGTGGCGCTTGCCGGGGCTTGGGAATGCGATGAGATAAGGTGAGATATAAAGACGGCGGAAATATGCAACGCGAGGGGTCTGCATGGGTTGATCAAACTTTTCATTAAGCTGCTCACAATGAGATCACTCACATAGAATTACACTTCGGCTTTCTGCGAATGTAACATCAAATCCATTACCTCCTGAGTATTTGGATTGCGGACAACCTTGAAATCAATCACCACGAGCAATCGGCTTTCCTCGCCAATCATGGTCGGTTGCTCTGCCACATAAGCGCCACGTGCAATTATTGTCATTGTCATGGCGTCTCACCCTTCGCAGTGGGAGATTTCCGTCTGTATTCCCCGCATGTGGGCTGCCACGTGTGGTCGCCATGAAATATCCGGAAGAGTTTCCGTTCAGAGAACAAATCAATAGTTCGATCATAGGTCAACCACGTCGTTGTCGAGGGAAGCGGTAGAAACCTTCATATCTCGGACGTCATGAGTCACGGCAGAAACGGAGTAAGATTGCTATTATTACGCGCATCTGGAGATTAGAAGAGCGTCGATCACTCGAGGACATGCCACGTGTATGTGAGTATCCTCAAGTGCGTGCAAGGACGACACGTTTGACATTCCATGGGTCTTTCCATACTTGCGTGTTTCGCAAGCCTGCTGACTGCTGGAGTATGCCCTCGACCGCATCTGCTTGAGCTCGGCCCACTTCCAATGCCACGATTGAACCGTCCCGCAACATCCCTTTTTGTCTGAGAAGCTGTGAAATGAGACGATAGTAAGTGAGGCCATCCTGTTCCTCGGAATCTGGGGGGTCGCCCAACAATGCGGCAGGATCTTCGTAATCCTTGACTGATATAGGAAGCTCGTCGTACTCTCGTTTTGGAATGTAAGGAGGATTCGCCGTAATAATGTCGAATGGCGGCAGGAGGTATTTGAAGATGTCTGGATCATGGAGATCACCAAGCACTGGAATGAATACGTTTTGACTGTATGGAGTCAGGGACGAGGGCTGGGATGATGGAATGTTGCAACGTGCAGCATTATCCATGGCTAAGCGGATCGCGTCTTTAGATATGTCTAGACCATAAGCGCGAGTGCTGCCTGGTGGCCAGAGATGACATAATAAAAGAGGTATGCAGCCGGTGCCAGTACATAGATCGAGGACGGTTAGCGGACGGTGGGGGGTCGGCGATAACATATCCGCAAGGCGAAGAGTCCAGTCTTCTGTCTCTGGACGAGGTATTAATGTTGGAGGCCTTGTCAGCAGGTCAAGTGGGCCAAATGGCGTAGTGCCTAGAGATCTGCATGAGTGATTGGCACGTGGAATTGATGGACTAGTCTGCACACCTAAGATATATTGAAGTGGTTCTCCACTCAACCTGCGCTGGAGCATTGCGGGAAGTGTGAGAGAATGAGATGGGATCAAAGCTTGTTTCATCCATTTGAATTCGCGTGTGGCAGTTGCACGACCGAGTGAAGAAACTAGCCTAGCGAACAGGTGTTTCACACTGTCACTAGTACGCATTCTAACTTTGTTCAAGACCTATAGAATTTTTGCCTCGTTGTTAGTCCGGTGTTTCCGGTCCGTGATCGGCAATGCCGACCGGTTTACGGCTGTTTGATTTATTATGTAATCAAAATAGTAAAAAAATATATTATATGTACTTGGCAATAATTGGAAATGAGAAGGATATCAGTTGCTCATCGGTTTACGGCCGACGTCAAAGTTTCCCTGGCTTGCAACCGACAGTCATAATCCTTCTTCCTTTTACTTCTTACAAGTCTTTAAACATCTACCTTGTTGATCATTATATGTCTTCATAACAACTCTCATGGGAGCAGATTCCATTCTCACTGCTACATCCTCAGAAATGTCTACTTTGGTCGACCCATCCCCTGTGACTACTGCTGCTCCTTCACCATCTAGTGCATACGTGAATCCTTCCCAGATGGTCACTCCAGAACCGCAGGCAGGCCCTTCTCATTACCGCACACAAAAAGACAAAGTCGCCTTGAAGAAACGCAGACGCGATGAAGACACTGAAGCTCCTCGCAAAAGCAGGGACGGTCCCAAGAAAAAGAAAGCGAACCGTGCCTGCGCGCACTGTCAGAAAGCGCATTTAACATGTGATGATTGTAGGTCACCTGTTTGTTTCCCGGATCTCGCACATGTCAACCTCATATTTCCTCTAACAGCTCGACCTTGTCAACGTTGCGTCAAGCGTGGAATTGCTTCTACCTGTACAGAAGGCCATCGCAAGAAAGCCAAGTATCTTCTCGACGATGACGAACTTCGTGCGTGCTTCTCTGCATCTCCGCTCGCCCGGTTAATTTTGATCACGTGCCTATGACAGAACAACTTAAGAAAAAGGGCAGAGTTCCTGAATCGAGTTCAGAGCCTGCACCCGCGCTCCAACCGACATGTAACACGTCTTAGCTCTTTTGTCTAGTCGTGTGATATTCTGACACTGCATGTAGCTGACACCTTCCAATCGCACGATCCACTCTTTAATGTGTCGTTCGATCCCAATTTCACGTTCGGCTCCGAGGCCGCCAACTTAGAGTATTCCATACTTTCTGCGATCCTAGGTAATCCAAGTCCTCCAGAATCCGGTACAGCACCATCTCCGTCACAGCAGCAGCAACAGCAACAGGTTTCTCAGCCACTCCCAAATTCGGCGTGGTCTCCTGAGCCACTTCACGCGCAACCACAGTACATTCAGGGAGCGCCAAGCAATTTTGGCTCCCCGTTCGGAGATCCGCCTCAGTTATCAATGCCACAACCGGATAGCTTGTCTGCCTCTCAACCGTCGCCAACCTTCCTTTCAAGCTATCCCGCGCCACTATGTCGAACATCGTCACCAGCGCTCCAATACTCCTACGCTCAACCACAGCCGCAATTATCAGCTCCATACAACCTTGCTCCACACTATGCGCGTGGTGTCGTCAGTCTCGGTTCCTCAAGTGTAATACGCACGCCATCGAGGGATACTCGTTCTCACTCTTACGAGTCTTCTTCGCAGACGTCACCATCACCTACGATCCAAAGCGGTGATCATCATTCTGTTCGTGTCTACTTTCTCATGCTGTATCTGGCTCATCTTCCCATCCAGGCCATCAACGTAACAACACCTTATGATTATACTGAAGGTTACCACTTCCTCATGAAGCATCTCCCGAGTCGGTGCGTATACTCTGTGTGCTGAGAAGTCGAGAGCTCCTGGCCTGTGTGGTCAAATCCTAATATTATCTTGGGTTGGATTGCCTCTGGAACCCTGGACCGTTCAGTTTTGAAAAGAATGACATATTACGCATTGTTCGAGCACTCGCCATCTTTCGACCATCACTTATTGCTCTGCAAATGCCCATGACGGATGAGGACGAAGTATTCGTCGAGAAATGTTTCCAAAGATCACTACTCGTACGTATATTACTTCGTTCTCACATGATACTGGTTTTGATTTCCCATGTAGGAACTCGAAAAGCTTATCTCGTACAGTGGCACACCAACGGTAGTCTGGAGGCGAACCGGCGAAATCTGTCTCGTCGCACCCGAGTTTTGCATGCTCACTGAGTGGCGTCTGGAAGATCTTGTTGGAAAGCGCAAGTACATATACGAAGTTCGTATACTTGGTCTCTTTCTTGAAATCACGTTGACCCGGTGTCAGCTTTTCGAAAACCAATCCGTCGTCGAATACTGGGAAAACTTCGCCTCTCATGCCTTTGAGAATACGACCAAATCAGTTTACTCGCACTGCGTTCTCCTCAAACCCTCCGGCGCGCCGATACCCTCGACCTTTTGTTTCTCGATACGAAGGGACATCTTTGATCTTCCCAGCATAGTCATCGGTAAGTGATATCCTTACTCCCATCAATACGTTAACTATAGGCGCCCAAAAGGCCAGTGGTTACCGCTCCTATGACCCGATGACCCACCCGGATGATATTGTGATTCGCTTATCTATCTATCTACATTTGTACCGAGATACTGCATTCCTTGGAGAGGATGGCTTAACTCTGTACATTACTTTATGAGCTTCTTATATTGCACATGATTTCGCTTGCACTGCCGTTGCAATCATAGAATCATTCATTATCCTAGTACTGATATTCTAAACGTAGACAATGACACTGACTTTCGGACCATCCCATTCCGATTTATACAATCTATGTACGTAAAGGAAATACGCGCCTATACATTGAAGACGAGGTATCAACGAATAAGAACGAGCGACCGGAATTGGGATTCACGAGAAACAAAAGACACAGTCCAATCTCGAAAACAGTACAACAACCACATGCACACTCAGTCCTCATTCTCTTTCCCCATGACATTTTACACTGCTCCTTCGATATTTGCATATTCGCTCTCCACTCCTGGTTCAATCAAGCATGCGTGGGTGAGAATGAGACACGCGGATGCTCCGATGAGCCAGAACAAAGTCATGAATGGAGAGGAGAACCACAGGAGGGGGATGCCGATCACGAAGAGCCCTGTGTACAGGGTCTTTTGAGTGACGAACTGCCCATAGACTTCCTCTAAATAAAACCCTACGTCAGCACCGAATCAAGGGGAGAGAGAGATAGAGTAAGTCGCACCAAAACGGTTGATGGCAGCAAAGCCTCCAAAGAGAAAGACGAGGGATAAGAGAAGGAGAGGACTTGCAATACTAGGAGACGACGTCAGCTATGGGTTCAGGGTTGAGCGCTAGCTCGTGGTTGGGACCCTGCGCACATGGAATATACTGCAAGAGCAGCTACGATGAGAGTGTAGTTCCCCGAGAAATACCGAGTGTTATATGTGAGTCGCTACGAGTTCGGTTCTCAGCATCCGTCCTCAGGGAATGCAAACCACGAAAACGCACCGATACCGCCGTGTTGAAATCTGCAGGTCTTGAAATTCGATGGATATCAAAGAACTCTGCAGGAGTTCTGAGGGTGCTCAAGCGGGTTTCCTGAATAAGTGTTAGATGTCAAATTTCCCTTTCATGCAGAGTACTACTACGTACCCGGAAAGACTTGAGGGCGTCGGTGACACGAAGAACGGCTTCCATGACTGTTTAGTGGATGGTGGTTGGTTGAAAGTTCAAAGTATGGTCTGTGGGTACAGTATTTGTTCAAGGTTTTTTCTGCTGCGGCTCAGCTGCTGCGTTCCGTTTCGCGTGTCGGGTTTAATAACCAAACAGTTGTGAACACGTATTGTTGTCAGCAAGGGCGCTTATTTGATACCTCATTATCACCGCTCATCATTGTTTACATCGTCAAACTAGCGCTTGCGCTTGTGTTATACAGATCATCCAGCCTGTGATTTCTATCGACTACACCATGATCAGACGCACGCCTACCATGATTCCAATGTCAGACGCCGATGTCCAAGAAATTAGAGACCTCGTCGCAGACCAAAAGTCTCGCTTTGAGGCCAAGCAAAAGACCCTCCTCGCAATGAAAAAAGTGGCTGAGCATCCAATTCAGCCAAATGATCCAGAAACCTTGCCGTGGTTCCAGCTATTGGTGGCTGAGAGGAATAGACGGCTCGGTATACCTGCCCCGAGCACAGGTATTCGTGGGAGCGCAGGTATTCCTGGTCCGAGTACAGGTTTGAATCAAACGCTACTGGCCCAAGAACTACTCCGAGCTGATAGCCCCATAGGTTCTAGCGATACAAATGCGAGGTAAAATACAGATGAAGCGGTGCTAGACGCAGTAAATCCAAGTACAAAATCAGACATTACAGCACGAATTGTCGGGGATTTCAAGGATCCGCTTGTCAAGGCCCGCTTTCAAACGCATTCCTGAATCCTGTACATCAGCTGTCATCAGCCCCTTATCAGAAACATCAGAAGATGTCCCAAAACATACCATCCAGGTCTCTCTTATCACATAACGCTGCTAGGTCAGGCCTATGAAGGTGTAAACACGTCGTCTTGAGGCTCTCCCATAGTGTGGAGTTTGTTACACCACGCTTGTCGTTCATGCCACCATCGTCCGCCACACCATCACTATCTTGCAAAACTAACGCATCGAGAATGTGTGACTGTGCCTCCTCGTATCGCTGTCAAACCAACGTCAACAACAGCACAGCATCACAGCTTATCGGAATAAGAAAGACCCACCCGAAGATTAATGCAAGAAATACCCAGGTTGAACCTACCACATGACGTGTTTCACTCAGCATCCACGACAACCAACTATGAGGAAAGGGTCACGATACCTCGCTCGTATATATGCAGGGTTTAGATCCAGTGCCCGATAGTAGAACTGAAGTGCTTCCTCAGCCTGCCCATTGTTTGCCATCGTGGCACCCACTCTATTATACAGAAGCCAGTCCTGGTAATAATTTGCTTCAGTCTCGCGCCCATGAAATCAATTTTGAAACACTCACATTTGGGCGAACAGCCAAGGCCGTCAGGAAGCAATCTTGCGCCTTGGCATATTCCTAGTGGAGAAATTGATAATCAGCCCATCACTCTCGGAACAGATGGAGACGACCCGAGATCACAAGCACGTACATCTGTCGTGTTTAGTAGCACAGCAAGTGCCACTTGTACATCCGCATCCACACCTCCCACCTCATCAGCGTTACGTGCCATACTGATAAGACACTCTATCAACGCCTCAAAATTACCAGGAGAGGATACATTAATAGCCGATGTCAAAGTGGCGTTCTGAACCATATGCGTGTAGTTGGGATTGCGAATCGCCCATTCTTTGATTGCCTTGTGAACGCCCATGCGATTGTTTTCATTAGTGTAAGATACCGAGAGGGCAAGCCAAGCACCCAGGTGCGTCGGATCAAGCTCAACAGAACGTTCCAGGGCCTGGATAGCCTTCTTTTCACGTTCGCTTTCTTGATGTTTGACGCCAAGCTCATACCATGCTGCAGCGTTGTTTCCATCGCGCTGGACAGCCGCCTCTAGTTCGAGCACGTTCTATTTGAGATGGAGCGCAGTCAGCATACATGTGAAAAACGAAGGCGTCTTGTGACTGACATCATAGGCACGTTGGACATCACTCACGTGCATTCCATGATGGTGCGTCCTTGATGAGTCGCCCAGGAGATAAGGATTGTTCTCCTGAAATTGGTAATTTGCCAACGCTTTAATTCCCGTGGAGGTAGCTTCAAAGGCATCCCAATCGCGTTGCAGTTCATGCCATGAACCTTGCTCGCCCGCGGATATAGTGCGAGGCACAGGTCCTGTATAATGAGCATCCCAGTAATCTGAGAACTCCTCGTTTTCTTGTTGAAAATACGCATCGTTTGCGCTATTGTTTTTGTCACGTTGACGGTGATACGCCTCGCTTAATTCGAAGGAACCTTGAAAACCCTGGATGGAACTCGCTGGTACTGAATGGACAAGGACAGGTTCCTGAACTTCTCGCACAGGAATGTCGAGCGCACGCCCCTTTCCCTTGACGTCTACACGAGCAGCAGTGCTGCTTTCACTCGGAACGATCTTGTCTTCTTCAACGATGACTTCGCCGTCCCGAAACTGACGCATGAGGCTCATGAATTGACTCTGGTGGAATTTGGGATTTTGTTCGCCCTGAACAGCATCAATGACGCGTGCTGCTAATTGTGCCATATCGTCTTTCGGCGTAGGCTTTGATGCGGTGTGAACAGATTCTGCAACTGGGGCAATATGCGCATTCAACATCGTTTCCTGAGACTGAAACTCTTTGTCCCATGACATCTCTTCAGACAATGTATGAGCGTTTGATTGCATTTGATCAAACTATAAACGCACGATCAGTCTGCAAAGCAGATCTTTGCATCGGCATCGGCACTGCGGCGGCCATCATGCCCGACATAGGACTCATTCTGTAGCCCACATGCGAGGCGTTCCAGGGCATGCTACCTAGCACTTGAACTCCGCATGTACCATATATTCACTGTACCCACCATAAGCACGCACCTTGCAGTCCCGGATTTATAGGCACAGAAATAGGACTCTGCATTCGATCTTGCTGAGCCTCGACATGATTGATCGCAGATGCAGGCGTCTGCACCTGGTGTACCAAAAAATCACTCGCCCAGCCCGAGGGAAATGGGTTCTGGGTCTGCGGTGATTGAATGGATGCTTGAACTTGCGGAAGAGCATCATGAAATCCAGCCAGATTGAAAGGCTGAGGGACTACAAGCTGGGCCGGGGGCGCATGCGTCGAATTAAAGAAACGTTCCGCATGCTGTTGTAGTTCAGGTGAAGTAGCTTGTTGGGTGCGGAAAACCTGCGTGTGATGTTATCGGGGTTTTGTTTGATTAGGAGGTTTTATTATTACCTCTCGAGATGAACTTGCACGCGTGCCACCGATGAGATCCTGCAGTGGGGTAGAATGGTTGGTGACCCTAGGACTTCCCATAACCCCGCACGCACCTGCTGCACTCCGCGGTCTTGGTCGAACTTTTTGGACAGGCTCTGCAGTGGGTTCGATGGGCCGCACTCAGCCCCGCCGACGAGCATCGCAAGGGACATTGTGATGGGAGAGGAAGAGAAGTGTTGGATGAGTACTAAGTCATGCAGCGACACCCTATGATAGCCGAAGGTGCACTTCTCACGTGTTTCTCCAAGTTCTCACGGATCGTGGCAATAATGATTGGGGGTAACATTAAGAGCAAAGTATATTAACTGTAAGCCCAAGGAATCGATACAAGAGTGTATACATCAGTGGGAATGAATGATGATGAGCCTATAGCTCAGGTAATCTTACATCCTGAGTGTAAAGAGGAATCATGAAAACATGACAGAGAAATATCTAAAAGCGTTCTGGGAGTCCGACTGTCCATGGTCTCAACCATTAACTCTAACTGGCGGCAGTGCTTGAGCTGGGTCCTGGTTGATTGCCGGGAGGGTGGTCAGGTAGTGGAGGACCCTGAGATTGTGTGATCGCTTGAGCATGTGCTGCAGCCTGCTGCTGGGCTTCTACAATCTGTCTGCATTCAGAACCACCCTCGGAACGAACTATACCGCGGAGTAGTAAGCACTCGAGTGTCAATAACGACGGGAATAGTGACTTACGATGTCGCTGGATGAAAGCAAAAGGGGGGTGGACGTTAGCTAATGTGAGTTGGTAACGATATAGAGAAGTTACGTTTAGGGCATCCAGGCGACTGAAGGTCTTTTTGCAGCCCTGACAGATGTTGGATTGGGAGCGCGTGGCGTGTAGTGCTTGATGTCGCCTGTGTAGATCATGACGTGAGCATGTCATAGGTGAGTCAATGATGTAGAGAGGATCGGTGACGCGATAAGGAACAGCGGTCGGCCGAAGACAAACGTAGGATCGAAGAGTATTGTGATGGAGTAAGACTCACTTGCAGTCATGTTGTCTTGCAAAGCCTTTCTTACAATCGGGGTACTCGCACACATATGGACGTTCCTCGGTGTGAGATCGAAGATGACCTAGTGAATTGGTTAGAGAATGCAGAGACAATATTGATGTAGTTGTGCACCTCTAAGATTGAATCGACGCGTAAATGTGCTCCCACAACCCGGGACCGGACAGGCGAAATGAGCTTCATTTCTCCGCCTACTTGCACTTGCAGCCTGTGTTGCGGATGTGGTGACCTGCTTCTTCTCTACTTGTAGAATAGGGGGGAGACGAGTTATAGCGGTTTGGGAAGTGTAATGGGCGGAAGCAGACCCCTCTGCTGCACCGGATGCGAGGACCTGAGCATGAGTGTATAACTCTGCGGAGGTTGGGGTGTAGTATGACTCCTGTTTTAGCTCCGGTTGAGGTTGAATTGGTGGAATGTTTGGTTGTGGATACGGTGATGGATGTGTGGTGTGTCGGAACGGAGAGTTTGACTGACTCCTCCTGTACGCGTGACCTGGAGGGTATTGGTCTTGAGGAGCGTCATTCGGACCTGCGCCTGGAGGAAAGGATTGCTGTTGCTGAGACATGTTTGTGGGTTCAGTTGAAATAAACTGGTGATTGTTATAAGCTTGAAATTCCTGTTGAGATGTGGGAGATGTCGACCAGTGAACCCGTGTCGAATCCAGGTTCATGATTGATAGGACCTTTTTATTATTTAGGCGAGGGAATAGAGGGCTTCTTTGATTTGAAAGGTTGTACTTAAGATCAACGGAAGTTCTGAACAGAAGCGGATGCTGAGACTTTTCAGGACAACGGGTGGGGAAGCGGATGACTGAATCTGGAGCGCTCTCCTGGCGCTATTTGAAGGAAGATGACACAGCCTCAGTGATTTAAGATTAGAACTAAACAAAAAACCAGTGCAACGTACCGGATTGACAAAGATCTTGAAGCAATTCAAGGGTGGCTGTGTCCCACGCCCCGGTTCCCATTTCTACCCGTGCACAGCAACTTGAATTATAATCAACTAACTATGGTCCTTCAAAGATATGTGCATCCAATAACCTCCTCCGTCTCAATAACTCGCTCTCCGTGATCCGTTGCCCTATCTTCCCGTTCCCTCCACGAGGCGTACCGCTCTGAGGCGTCGTACTACTCGCTGTGTCAACATCCCCACGACGCAACTGCCCATACTTCTGCGCTTCCAACACACTCTCAACAAGCTCACCAGATCCCCTCCGTGAGTTCATCAGAGGCGTCGATCCCACAGAGCTTCCCTGCGTCATCGTAAGCCGCTTTCGAGCCACAAACGTGATACCCGAGTCGTCCGTCTCCGTTTCAGATGTAAACGGGCTAGGGCTACCATCGGCGTGTACGTCCCCATTCACCCTTTTCGGAGTACCAGACGATGATTGCGGCGAGTTTCTCCGTGACCGGATCTTCTTTGTTCCACCATTATCAACAGGCTTGACCTCAACCCTGCCGCATGGGCTGCCCTTCTCTTTACCGCCGTATCTCACAAACGCATCCTCCATCCAGTCCGCCAAATCTTCCACCACAGCCCGTGCCTCGCTCATCAGGGACATCATCTGAAGGTACCCGTGGCTCCAATCAGAGAATAACACCATCTGCACCCAGTCGTCCTCCGTCTCTTTCGCAAGTTGCTCCCTCTCATTCCTCAACTTCTCCAATTCCTCGCTGCTCTCCAGGTGCGCAGAGCTCATTTGGAGCGTTTCCCCAAATCGGGCACTCTTCCCAGAAAGTGCAAGCTCCAATTCAATCTTGCGCGCACGTTTGGCCTCCCGGACACGCCCTGCAAAAATGACGGTATCGTCCACAAATGGATCCTTTTCACCACATTGCATCAGAAGTGGGGGGAATTGCGCTAGAAGTTTCGCGGGCGTGAGGATGGGCGAGATAAAGTAATCAGTGGCAAAATCCGGATTATGGTGGGGACCAATATAGAGGATGGCCATCGCCCGCATCTGTGGAGTTAAATAAATACCCAATGGGATTTGAACACTAATCAAACTTACCATACTGGGAGGTATAATTCTATCCTGGAAATACCCTGTGCGGCTAGTCATCGTCAATCGGGTGCCAATCAGTTCCCGTTTCTTGTCTTCGCCTTTGGTAGATGACGCTTTACTATCAGCCTCCGCTACAGCTGCAGAAAGTTTTGCCTGCTGTTTCTCGAGCCTCTGATGCAAGTGTGCACCGTCGCCACTGCTGACGCATTCAGGGTACACATAACGCACACGATCCTCAAGTGCCCGGTCCTCCTCTCTCACAGGCTCGTCCTCGTCGCTTTCAGAACCCGCCCAAAAACCGCTATCGTCATGTCGCAATGGATTGCTTCGCGCGCTATCTCTCCCAGCACGCGTTCCAAACGATACCACGGAGCTTTTTTTCTTCATTCCCAAGGTAGAGTGGTGCCGAGCTGGCACCGGCTTCGACCTGACAGCATCAGCGTCGACCCCTGTAAAATCCAATAGCGCATCTTTCCAGCTCCTGCGTCTATGTAATTTCCGGCGTCCGGTCCCATGTTTGCGGTCTCCCACCATACTTAACGGGCTGACGTGTTGCAAGTGGTCTTTCTGCGATGCTAACTCATGTATGCCCGGAAGGTTACCCGAGGATTGCTCGGAGCGCAGGACCTGGAGGTTCTCGGGAGACATCCACGAGGTAAAATTGAAGTCGAGTGCTGCATAGCTCAGCACGAGTGCGACAGGCGCGGGAAGAGGAGCTGTAGAAGCGGGGAGCGCGGCATTGTGTTGTAAAATCTTGGTCATCACGCCCACCACAAGTGTTGCACCGCTGAATGACCCTGAATGAGTGGTATGCAACTACACATGAATCGACGTACGCAGAGTCTCCCGTTAATATGATGTTAAGCTTCTTACCAGACATGTCAATGCATTGTCCAGCGGACATAGAAATGACCCGATAGACATCGAAGCATTCATCAATCGCAAAAGGATATGGATCTAGAATACGTTAGTGAGGTGAGAACAGCACATTATGTTGACATTACATTCCGGTGCCTTGCCGTACTCGACGGAGAGGACTGGTTTGCCTGTGCGTAGCGCCCAGGAGCGCAGACGCTCATCATGATGTTCCGGAGTCATTGCAACAAACCCACCACCCGGGAAATCAAGTATGAGATCCGTAGCTTGTTGAAGCTGAACAACAGGTGGCGCAAAGTACACATGCACCTTTAAAGGACGGTCGTATGTCGACGTGATAGGCCTTGGCAGTAGAAATTTCTTGCATAGAGACATTCGCGGCGTCAGCGCAATTAAACGGAGCTAGAAACGTTTTGAGACGAGCCTCAAAGCAATACGAGGATATCTTACATATGGGTTAGTAGTCTTCTCCCAGGTGGTTCTGAGCATCTCGACAGTCGGAACAGCTCTGTGCCTACGGATCTACGGACGTGTTCTGTGAATGGTATTGACATTAGTGGCATGCACAAGAAGTACCTTTTCGTCAGCTTCATTAGCGTAGATGATATAATAGATGGAGAATAAGATAGAGCAGAAGTCTTTAAGCCATTTAGGGCGTATGGACATAGCAGTAGCAAATCCAGCATCAAGTCCAATCGCAATCCATGTGGCACGATAGTATGAGGGCGAGTACTGCATTACAACGGTTATGACACTGTCAGACAGCAACAAAGGTCAAAAACTCACCAAACGAGCCAGAGGTTCCGGCGCTGCGAGATTTCAATCCCAGATGAGATGAATAAACGGCTGATAGCGTTCCATAGACTTACCTCCAAAACCAGTAATCTTGTCCAAATTTCGAGCAGCATACACCGCAGTGAGTGTACTAACGATGATCTGCCAAGGCGAGAAACGTTCTAAAGGCAGTATGTAATTGGAAACTATAAACATGTATATGTCCCACTCACGCAGATGCCTATTAGCTCTTCTGAGCCACAAAAACCGTGGAGCATTGGGGCTACCGTACACCAACCGCCAAATCCAGAAGATGATGACGAGAAAGACCTTGCATTCACTGATAAGCAAAGGGATGCGCCAGATTATAGTTGTCACTACCTGAGTGCGTTTCCAAGATGGACTTGGTCTGCCTAGAAGATAGTCGATCATGATGAGTTGCGAGTAAGGAGGGGCAGTGGGACGAGCATGGACTACCAGACAACACTCTTTGCATGTGATTCTCTAATTACAGCACCTGCCTTATTCGGTGTACAACCATTTCTACTGTCGTGGCTATTATTAGTCATGTTCGTCTGGTCATCATTTGAAAGTATCATCCATGTACTACTACCTTGTTGTCATGTGCGGTGGGCGCACTCATGTTCTCTGAGTCTCTTTATGTACTCCCGCCGATTACACGTTATCGAGCACCGCAGTCATTGCCCTCGAGAAGTAAGTCCCATCTGTGTCGAACACATGATTCGATTACTAGTAGAATTGGACTATACCCTAGTCGAATAAGCCAGATCAGAGCTCGTCATCCAATCTCCGCGGTAAATCAAGGAATATTCACGGCACGTAAATTTACTGCTCTCAAAGTTGTGCCATGGGTAATGTGCACAGATGGTCCATGATCCCAGTCTGACCCACGATGCTCAGGCAAAGGGTTGAAATCATGTTGTAGTACTTGGCCCACCCCGGGCCGCACAGCGGGACAACTGTCAGTGACACCTAATGAGCTAGATTGACTTGCGACGCAGGGGAAAATATTTTTCGTCAACCAACAATTGCTCCATCGGATACTCGAAAACCGAGTCCGGAGTGTTTTAGTACGGTACTGCCCATTTCTTAAAACAGCTCAACTAGAGAATTTGACAATTAGCCGTGATTTCTAGATATCACTTTGAATAAAGACTGTAATACCGATTTGGAGTATCTCAGAAACAATTAGCACTAGCTAATTTCTAGCTGAAGTTTTGATCCGTCACGTGGGTACAAGTACATTTTACTTCTAGTCGGTATCTCGTAAGATCATACAACTCCACTTAGATCGAAACTAGTCTCGCCCTCTTTCCTAGCTGCGACGCCCTTCTCTGTGACAATCGCGGTGATTAATTCAGCTGGGGTAACATCAAAGCTCGGATTGTATATCCCTTCAAGGCCGCTTGGAGTAATCATGACAGTTTCCTGCCTAACCTTTCCTTCGACATCAAATTCAAAGGGATGAACAGCCCCGCGCACGAGGCAAGCTTCGAGCGGCTTGCGATGCTCGATCGGAATGCTTGAACCGTCCGGGGTATCGAGATCGACAGTGCTAATTGGGGCAACAACAATAAATGGGATCTTATGCCGCGCCGCAAGTACGGCCGCATTATAAGTCCCGATCTGCACGGGTAATAATATCCTCTGATGACTCTGAGTTTGGTTAACAAGTATGACGTACTTTGTTCGCAGTGTCACCATTCCTCGCTATCCGGTCGGCACCAACCGCTATGAAGGGGCAGGATCAGATGATCGAAAGAAATGTTGAATTCAAATGGTTCTTACCGACGGCATGGATCTTATGATGTTGAAATAAAGAACCAACCATCGTGTCACAGATCATTACTGAGGGGACCTGCATTGTCTTGAGCTCTAGTGCCGTGAGGCTGTGAGGTACGAAGTATCAGCTAAAGCTTGGCGTTACCACGACCGATCGGCGGCTCACCGGGAACCTTGGTGGTACGGTGCGGTTTGGGTATAGTATGCTTTACCTAGCTTCTTTTGCTCGTGGAGATAGGTAATCAGCCCCAGAGCTGTACCGTAGCCCTGTAACACATTTATCACTGTCAAAAATGGATACATTAGCTAAGAGATGCCATACCGATGTCGCAAGGGATCCTGTGTTGCACACGGTGAGGACATTAAGTTCTTGACCACTGCCTCCAGATCCCCTGTCAAGTTCTGCAAGCCATTCACCGCCATGTTCTGCCATTCTTTTATTGCGGTCGAAATCTTCATCGGCTATGAGTTTTCCTTCGCTGATCAAGTCTGCTGCGATCAGCGGGACAGACTTTCCAGCATCTATAGAAGACTGAAGGACAGCCTTCAGGCGGCGAATTGCTGCGCCTAAATTAACGGCAGTCGGACGGGCGCCGGAGAGATAGTCGAGTTTCTGGATCACCTGTGTGGAAAGTGATTCGGGTGACAGGAGGAAGGCTGGTGGTTGAGCACTATCGAGACCGGTTTGAATGTAAGCAGCAAAAGCTAGCGATGCCAACGATGCTATGGCCGGAGCACCACGAATCTATTATTCATCAGAAACCGCGGAGTGGATATGTATTTTTTTCTTTCTGACCTTCATGTCTTTGATGGCATCATAGGCCTGTTCGATAGAGGTGATTTCCACGTACTTTGTTGTGTGTGGCAAGAGCAGTTGATCGATGATCTCGATCTTCCCATCTGATGTCCTGATAGATGTTAGCATATGCATGACTGGCTTTTCTGGTTTACAGGCGTAGATAGTACTGAATATTGACTGAGCAGAAGGAAAGTTTCTATAAGTGGCTGTGTCAATTACTTAGCACGCTGCAGCATGCATAAAGAAATATCCGGATATGATAGCACGGCCTTTTCTCAAACAAAACACAGTACAAGAGCAATTTAAATTAAGCACTTGTTAACGAAAGGGAACCAACTTGCGGTCCTATGCAGGCGCAGCTGGATCATACACACTGGTAATATGAATGAAAACCATCCTTTGTTCGATCGAGCGCCACTTTCTTCTTCAGGGTGCACGTAGCATGTTCAACAGTTTAAGTGTCCGCGAGGCCGTCTTCGTACAGTTCACTATGACACGATCACCCTCCAAATTCTCGAACGTCTTCTCATAGGAAGCTTCCATAACATGTTGTTTCAGGATCGTCGACTACAACGTGCCAATGACCCTCTCACAACTGCAAAACCGAAGACTAACTGCGAGGTGAATGACCTTGTCGGGCGTCTCCTCGTCGCCGACGGCAGTTTGATACGCCGATGATAATGCGGACTCGGCGTGCGGAGTATCGTCCTCTATGCCAAGTAGCGTGAGGCGTTTGTCTCCCATAGTGAAACCTGAATTGTAAGGTTGCTCAACACGCTATGTTTCGGGGATACCTGATTGTGTGGCTTCATCGCCACACAAGATAGTAGCGTTGTTCTTTGTCCACGAAAAAGATCGAGTTCATCATCACGAAAGACGGGGCAACATATGTCTTCATCGTCTGTCGAGCTCTGATTACAACCGAAAGCGTCGGCGGGTAAGAACAGATATGGATATCATCCAGGCATGATTCCCGCCCACATCACAGTAAGCCATGGCCATGCAAGCTTCCTGAAGTGACACAAAGCAAAAAAAAAACAGGCGACGAAGGACAATGAACGGAGAGCTTGATGACAATGTCTGATCCTGAAAGCCTTGAGCAGACGATCTGGATGGTTCCGATTGTCTGCCTTCGAGTCGAAAGTGTATATCTAGTATCAGCGATACGACAAACCTCAGTCTGCAAACAGGAAGAGGTCAACGTTCTCAACAAAATGAGATGGGGCGCTGATTGTTACAATTACTTATCTAAGCAATGTCTAAGCAGGGTTTTCCCGCCAGCTAATTTCATTGTTTGTCGTCATGTGACGACTCCAAAGCGCGCGCCTATTCAATTTATACAAATTCAATAGTGGCGTTCAA